>NC_047030.1:1600142-1900142 GCF_902652985.1 Pecten maximus
CATGACCCTGACTGTTGGTGTCTCCTTAAAACACACGTCCTCACATGACCCAGACTGTTGGTGTCTCCTTAAAACACACGTCCTCACATGACCCAAACTGTTGGTGTCTCCTTAAAACACACGTCCTCACATGACCCTGACTGTTGGTGTCTCCTTAAAACACACGTCCTCACATGACCCAAACTGTTGGTGTCTCCTTAAAACACACGTCCTCACATGACCCTAACTGTTGGTGTCTCCTTAAAACACACGTCCTCACATGACCCAACTGTTGGTGTCTCCTTAAAACACACGTCCTCACATGACCCAAACTGTTGATGTCTCCTTAAAACACACGTCCTCACATGACCCTAACTGTTGGTGTCTCCTTAAAACACACGTCCTCACATGACCCAAACTGTTGGTGTCTCCTTAAAACACACGTCCTCACATGACCCAAACTGTTGGTGTCTCCTTAAAACACACGTCCTCACATGACCCTGACTGTTGGTGTCTCCTTAAAACACACGTCCTCACATGACCCTGACTGTTGGTGTCTCCTTAAAACACACGTCCTCACATGACCCTGACTGTTGGTGTCTCCTTAAAACACACGTCCTCACATGACCCAAACTGTTGGTGTCTCCTTAAAACACACGTCCTCACATGACCCAGACTGTTGCGAGGACGCTAAACCCTTAAAATACAAACAAACGTTGCACATATGGGCTAAAAACAAAACAAGGATGCTGTAATATTTCAGGTTAAAAGCAAAAAAAAAAAAAAAAAAAAATAATAATAATCTCATATTTGATTGCAAGAGATAGCAATTGTGGCATGAAAAGCAATCGTTTTGAAATCATTTTGTAATATTTACATTTACACTGCAGCCCCACTATATAACTCTACCAAGCTCACTTTAAGGTTACGAGTCCATAACTTCCAAATCTTTATTATGACGTCATAATTGTCACGTCGGCGATAACGAAAGATGACTGTTGAAAAGGCTGTTCCGTCTTTGACGATAATAATTTGTTCATTCATCATCGGAGCAAAATTCCTGGATATAGTCTTTAAAAATCGTTGTCAAATGTAAATATAAGCATTGAACTGCTTTCATCTGGAAGTTTTGGGCTGATGAATGCCAACTGGACAAAGGCAAATTCAAATATGCGATTGTTATTATTATTATTATTTTTTTTTTTTTTTGCTTTTAACCTGAAATATTACAGCATCCTTGTTTTGTTTATAGCCCATAAGCAAATAAGACAGTAGTGTATAAACTGGATTTGAATGTAATGTGCCGAAAGGAAATCAACGTATCGCACGGACACGACAAAGTTGCCAAGATGGTTCCTATATGTCACGTGTTCTGTCCGCTCAAACCTGTAACCCCACACGGACACGTGTCTACCTATATCCGTACCTGATATCCGCCTTCACATGTCATTAATTTTTAAAAATAATGAAAAAAAAAACAAGAACAAAAACGGAACAAAACCAGAAAAAAGCAACCTTGAAATGTAAACTACTGACAAGAGAAAGGAGCTCTGTACCGGATTTGTTGTTCCTGGCACTCACAAACGAGCTTAAGGAACGATAACTCTGGATGGATTATAGAGACATGGAGAGCAAATCCAAAGTTACTGTTCTCTTGTTATATACCTGGCTGATGTTTGGTTTCGCACTGGATACTGGTCAGTGAGAATCTCCACAGTAACTACTATCTGAAGGAATGACCCTGTCAGCGAGTTCTCTGTGCTCTCCCATGCTGACATTTTATCCAATATGAAGTACTGTTAAGCACGTCGCGGACTTTTCAACCTTTATCTGTGTGAGCTACCATTGGTCATTGACTTCACGAGCGACCAATTTACTATATTTTTATAACTCGCCATTGATATTGTGTCCATATAACTGACCGTTCCAATTCGTAGGTGAAAGTGAACTTTGGCCTATGTCACGTGTATGACCATTGACCTTTGTAAAAGTGACTTCCTGTTGACCCTTGTATACGTTAATTCCAGTCTTTGTGACCTTGACTCATGGCACCAAAGAAATCTCCGTCGTGTAATTGACAGAATCGTTCCTTTGTTATCATTTTATGTTTATACTACATATTAATTAAGATCTTTACATGAGTGGCCGTTGTCCCTTACAAACAACTTACAAATGATGCACTCCTTCACCTTCCTTTAGTGGGTGACCTTGTCCGCGCGAGAAATAATTGACTTCGATACACGTGGCAGATTCTGCAGTTGATCCTGTATCAGCACATCCATTATCCAACAATCTCCATTATATAATGCCTCCAGGTTGTCATGTGCCAAAATTGTACTTTTCCATCAACATCAGAACTGCGCGGTTAACTGGAAACTCCAAATGGGATTACAAGTCTGGCCGGAACTTCAGACACTTGATAAGGATGTAATCAACAGGAACGGTGTCATACCAAAATAACTACCCCGGTCTAGACTGACGAGTGTTAGATATAAACTACCAATTTCTGTGTCAGTAATCCACTCCAGGTTGGCTTTAAATCAAAGAGTTTGTCACGATGACGCGCTTTCTCCGAAAATAGCGTAAAAGGATTTGATTGGTTAACAGAATTGTACCGACTGACTTATCGTCTAAGTTTAACTCCACGACCAGTAATATAACAGAAATGGTCTAAGATCCAGCGACGCTTTGATATTTTAGGTGTGGTATATTTTTATATTATGTCAAAAATATTGTTTATTGTAATTAATTTACATAATTAATACTGAATCTATTACCTGGTACTGAATACTATATTAATATACTGAATCTATTACTGAACTCATATCTACATATAATGAATCTAAAACTGAATTCAAATCTACATATACTGAATTTATTACTAAATTAATATTTACATGTACTGAATCTATTAATGAATTGATATCTACATATCCTGAATATATTACTGAATTTTTATCTTAATATACTGAATCTATTATTGAATTCATATCTACATAAACTGAATCTTTTACTGAATTCATATCTACATAAACTAAATCTATTACTAATGCATATATACATTTACTAAATCAATTACTGTATCCATACCTAAAGGCGCTAATTATTGTGTTTGTGTCTTTTGTATAATCATTAGGTGGTATGTTCTGCTGGCGGAGTTCTAGACCCTGTGTTTTGCTTTCACATTATACAATACACAACAAAGTGAAGATTATACTGCACGCTGCTGCTCAGAAACATCGGTTTGTATTATATGTATAACATTTCATTCGCTCTAACAAAGCAACCATTTGACATTAACCTTGAAAAATAAAACATCTTTCACTTTACATGTTCTTTTAAAAACATTGTTTATTTTTTGGTTTCTACAAAATAAAACAAAACAAGAATCATATCAAAAACATAAGTATATTTATTTTTAAGAAGACTGACAATTAGACGTGTTTATGAAAGTAAGTATGTCATTTAAACGTCCCACATTGTATATAGACAAGGGAGATAACTCTTACACGACATTATTTTCGACCTGGTAGACGAAATTCGGCAGTCCGGAAAACTCGTAATCCGGACGGTTTGGGCTGGGAACGAATGTGTTCGGATTATCGAGGGTCCACTGTACATAATGTACTTATATATATATTTGTTTGCTTGTCTAGTTCTGATTGATCGGAATATATAGCAATTAAATTACTATCGTAATTAAAAATGTACTGATAAAGATGGAAAGAAAATCATCATAATACTAAACACTACCAAAACTATTATTATACTAAACACTACTAAAACCATTATAATACTAAACACTACTAAAACCATTATTATACTAAACACTACTAAAGCTATTATTATACTTAACTATACTAAAACCATTATTATACTAAACATTACCAAAACTATAATTATAATAAAAACTACTAAAACCATTATTATACTAAACACTACTAAAACTATTATTATACTAAACACTACTAAACTATTATTATACTAAACACTACTAAAACCATTATTATACTAAACACTACTAAAACCGTTATTATACTAAACATTACTAAAACTATTATAATACTAAACACTACTAAAACTAATATTATAATAAACACTGCTAAAGCTATTATTATACTAAACACTAGTAAAACTATTATTATACTAAACACTACTAAACTAATATTATAATAAACACTACTAAACTAATATTATACTAAACACTAGTAAAACTATTATTATACTAAACACTAGTAAAGCTATTATTATACTAAACACTAGTAAAACTATTATTATACTAAACACTACTAAAATTATTATTATACTAAACACCACTAAAACCATTATTATACTAAACATTACTAAAACTAATGTTATACTAAACACTACTAAAACCATTATTATAAGCTATTATAAGCTATACTAAAACTAATAGTGTACTTAGTATACTAAAACTAGTATTATACTAAACGCTACTAAACATATTCTCATGCTAAACTACATGCTAAAACTATTCAGATTTGATATAAACATATACATATTGTGCGTGTACTTTTACAAACATTTCAGAACCTACACGCCTCGTTTTGATCCATTGTTATCTACATTGTGTACCTCCACTGCAAAGCACTACTGAAGAGACTCATTATAAAACATCAACTCCACACATACAATTTTAATTAAATTTTTTACAATAAAATTAAAGAGATGGATCTTCGTCACTGCACAATCCTTGGTGAAATCTTGAAAAAAATTCAATTTCCTGGAAGAATGGACGGTAATTAACTATAATAAAATGAACAGACAACTATTTTTCTCAAAAACTTTGACGGGCTTCAAAATGATACGAAACAGTCGTAGTACGTCTTTGGATTTAATTAATTCAAGATTTATACGAAACTACGGATTTGATCGGGAACAGACCGGAAGTGATGATAAAACGTACGACAGCTGGATCTCGTTGTCGGCGGTTTTAATCTCAATAACCAATAAAACATCCATTTATATGGCTGGCGATTATTTAACGAAAACAAAGAAAGTCAAGACAACCACTTGGCTACAATATTTTACATTAGAAAATATAAAGTAGGTAGGAAAATATGGCTTATTGGTTCTTAATGACATTAAAATATGTTTATAAAACACAGGGAATCTTATTTTTACAAAATGTATGCTAGATTACGTTTTGCTTGTATTGCTTGGTATTAGGGTTATTTCACGCTCTTTATAGTAGCTGGTGGCTACCTCACTTAACAACATACGGGAGGTCCGTCGCATGCTAACCTGAGCAATGTGTCGGTTCCGCATTAATTTTCATAGTTATCTTCTCTTTCCGTGAACCTCGGTCACTTCCGGATATCATATGCTGGTAAAACCACAACAGCACAGGGCAATCTGTGATTCACCATCCAAAGAAACACAGACCTCCCCGGGTAGGGATCGGACCACGCACCTCGGATCTTTACAAGATGTGGCATTAAACCGACCCTCTACCAGCTGAGTCACCATGGCCCGAGTTTCCATTAATTACTGTATAATAGAACCTTTTTAGCTGTTATCTGTACATAAAGTTTTGTTCCATTGCACGTTCGTCCCTCTGAGTTCTGTACCCTGGACGAGACAGACTGCTTCTGCTTTTCAGAAGTGGAATGCCTGGTTCACCGGTTGTCAGTATAATGTGACCGGGTGGGGTGTCCTGCTGGGTGTCATCCGCAGTATGCTTCACTGAGGACGTCAAACATGTCAAACAATCTATATGCAATTTTATGATTTATTTTGAATTGGGTCGTTTTCCTCTTGTGCATATTAGGAAATATCGTACGATAAAATATTGGTTCAAAGTCATAAATTCTAATAACCGTAGTTTGAAAACTGCACATGATGTTTTATTGATATTATCTAAATCCAGCAATGTTTTACCACCACGGTTCAATGTGTTAACAGCCTTGGTGTTGGCGAGGTCTGGGTAAACCATTGAACGGTCACTAGTTCACATAGTTTACCACAGATTCAGCAAAGAATAAATGACACAGCACGTCAAAGAGTTATTTCTTGTACTGGAAACTATATATTATTGGAAAAATGATCTGTAATTAAACTAGCCCGGCTTGTCTGTACTTCACATGTAAAAGAGTTCAATCTGTTAAGCACGTTTGTTTATGATGCAAATGTTTTAAGAGAATCATTAGTTTAATGATGTTGGGCATTCTCCATTAATTACATTGTCCCGTACACCACATGTATCATGTATTTGTATGCAAATGAGCTTTAAAGTTTAATGCAATAAAAATATTACACAGTGAGTATCAGTCGCGCACTTTCACGGGCACAAACACGAACATACTGTAGACTCCAAAACACATGACACTCACCACACACATGACACTCACCACACACATGACACTCACCACACACATCTATTTCACACAGATGGGAGGCCGTCCTTAATTGGCCATAGCTGATAAGGTGTCATACAAACCAAAAAAATGTAAGAATATCAAAATTATAAATAAAATTTATGTTTTAAGTTTCAAACCAGGGGGAGATAAGCCAGTATTAGAATTTAGTTGAGCAATTCTTTACAAAAAACTAAGCTGCTGGTGGCCAGTCAAGTTAAAGTCGCGAAATACTAAATGCTGTTTAGATACTTGTGGTATGTAAGATTTGATATATTAAATAATATTCTGCTGGTATTCACGAAAAAGTTTCCTCGCCAACAATTACTCGCGAAAACAAATCTCTGGTGAGTAGAGATTAAAATCCCATTAATCATTGGTTTCTTTTTGATTGATGGATTGTAAGAATGTACCATTCTACACTCCGAGCCCGCTGACAACAGCATGGCCGCTATCGATACTCTAACTCCTGGAGTCAGGTCCGTAACACGCACGGCTTTTTGTATTTTGCAAGGTTTCATTTGACATTGACAAGGTCATTTGCCTGGATTATCTCTTTTTATTTGTTTGCACACAAAGGGCGTGCGCGATTTATTTTATTATGTGTTTCAATAGAATAAAATATTCATAGTGCTTTCCGTAATCTGATAGTCGTAACTAGAACTCGTGATTTAAGGATGATCGACCCGGCAGCGACTGATATCCCAACCGAACATAGAGCCGTGGTTGAAATTTAGCGGTTAGAGCCTGTCAAATTGACCCGGTAACTTTTTACACGGGTCACATTTTTACGTTACACCTGCTTGCTAAAGGTAGACCAGTATTTCTGAATTATACAAGAACAAACATCCTGAATTAATTCTGCTATGTTATCGCGCTCGGTTCTTAAGCTTGGTATAATAATTTAGCTCTCTGTTCTCTCATAAACCCATTTTCGTCATCAAATTTCACCAACATAATTTAAATCTCTACTTAAAACCAGCGGACCACAAAACGCAGTCATAATGTACAAAAACAAATACCCGGTCTCCGTATATATTTTACATTATGACCCCTATAGTCTTTAAGTTAAGACAGGTTTAA
This sequence comes from Pecten maximus, assembly GCF_902652985.1. Classification (NCBI taxonomy): domain Eukaryota; kingdom Metazoa; phylum Mollusca; class Bivalvia; order Pectinida; family Pectinidae; genus Pecten; species Pecten maximus. The sequence continues at coordinate 1,607,582 of NC_047030.1, forward strand.
TGAACATAGATTACAATATACAGTATTACAGTACCTTACTCAATAGACAATGCTGGGATTTAAACATCTTCGAAAAGCATTCCGGTAGAACAATAGTCTTTGTAAAGTTTGTATCTGACCTATCGAAGTATTCTAAACATTTGATGTACATATATATTAATACCTTGTCAAATAATTATATTTACAAATCAGTTGTTTCCTTACGATAGTTGTCCAGGCTGACCTTTGACGTCACGCTACAGATCGTGGGTCAAACCAGTCGTATCTGTCCGAAATATAAACAAATGCTTGTTTGGGGCATACGGTCGATTTATACATGTGTGCATATGAATCTCTGTTCGCTGTAGCACACAGGAGGGGGAAGCTTATCTATTTTAGCCTAGTTATTTTGCTGCACCATTTTCCGGGTTTAATGATTGCATGTTCGGTTTAGAATTCCGGTAGCTACGTCCGGTGTGGTCAGACATTATGTGTTTTACTGTGTTGTTGCCACTTCCGGTGTTTCGATTGATTCTAGAATGCTTTATTTGTAGTTCGTCAAGTATAATGTGCTATCCATTTAGAAATATCGATTCGTGTTTTGATGTTTCATTAAAATCTTAAAAGAAAATGACAAAATCTACCAACGACAAAGTGGGATGGGGATGGGGGTAGGGGGATGGGGGTAGGCACCCCCCCCCCCCCCCCCCCCCCCCCCCCCCCCCTTTCAAATTCCTGGACCGCGCCTGGTAGGGGTAAGGGATCTAGTTAATCTTTGTGTAATATAACGACATATTCTTTGGCAAGCTATTTCACGTCAAATCTGAAGTAGTTTTTAAAGTCCAGTCCAAAACACCCATTGGACGACCGACTGGATTGGATAGAGGCGGATTTCAGTAGTTAGAAATTGTACGTGTTGCATATTTATCAGTATTTGTGGTGTATTCCAATGCGATTTCGTCTGTTGCCGGCGGGATTGGATGTAATAAAAGGATTTTGTCTGTCAATATGAATAGTGACAATTTAATTACTCCAATGCCTTCGAAAAAAATAACAAACGTGACTCCATGTAATCCACTTAAACAGCGTAACGGCTTTTTTCAAACGTTTAAACTTAATTACAATCGCAGCGTTCATCTCCTGTCTAGATTTATTCAGACTACAATATTATTTTTTTTTTACGAAACTTCGTCCTCGTTGTAGTGTGTCTGAGAAGACAAAGCCAAATATCCCTGGCAGCGCTTCAGCACTCGCTTTTGACAAAAAAAAATGTGCGAAGAAATGTCACCATTTCTTTTGTTTTTGTGCTCTCCTATCTGTCTAAGTACTGGTCATTTCTCTCCGCCGTGTTGGACTCCTTCAACAAAACAAAGGGGAATGACTCTTATGATTTAGGCCTCATTGGAGTGTTACACAAGTCGTTTAGGATATATTAACAAAGAATGTATTAATCTATTTCTTATCTCCCCACAACAAAGGGTAATGTCACCGGGAGTTTGAACTGGCACCGTCGAGAATTCGTGTTTACTTTGAGAGTCACGTAAAATGTATATACACTTTCCTCGCGTTTCGTAGTATTTATTCGTTCGAGTAACCAAATTATGAGCGACAAAATCTGAATAACACAAACTCCACCACCTTTCCCAGAGTAACGAGTACATTGATTCAAACTTTACATTTCTATCGAGATGGGATTTTCCCTCGATAATCTAGGGGTAGTGTTCTCTGTCGCTCCCTGCACACTTTGAAAGTGACCATAACCGTCGAGAATGGGACTGTTCAAGTCCTAAAACAGGCGGGAGAGATCACAGACACGACCGGCTGTTGGAAATATTACAATTCCGAAATTAATTCCGAAAGTTTTACAACTTATAGAATCATAGTACACTATATATAAACATACCACAATACTAAAGGATAAAGACACATACTCTTACTTATTCCGTAACACGCGCTACTAAATCAGTCTTGATACGTCAACTTACGGAATAATAGCACCCACACGTATTATATATATTACTTAATTTAATGTATAAAGTGTTATTAATATCTAATTAATTAAATTAATTCTATATATATAATGCTACATTGTTGTGTGTTCTCCCGAAAACACACACACAAACCATCCAACCAACAAACAAACGTTAAATTTTGTTTCCACTACTTATCCACACCTTATATCGTGTAAATCAATGGGAATGCTGGAAATATCGATGGACAGTCGCCCGTAATTGTTCGAATGTTAGATTTACCCAAAACAGCAATTATACACAGTGTATTAATGTAATGACGAGCGTTTTATCACTTCATACAACCCCTGAAGTATATACCCACGTGGATTGCTGTGTTGCGCATGTGTGAATGTTGCAAACATACCGTTCGATATCGATCGATCGGCTCGTCAGCATCACGTAGCATTAACGGAATATCCTTATAATGGGAGAGTGCCGAACGGACAGCAACACAAGTACATGGTCTCTGACACACGCCAGCACGACCACGCCTGGCCCATTGACAGAAGTGTGCTCGTCAACAATTGGTCTTGGACAATTATGAAAGAGACAGGCATGGGGTGTCTTTGTTTGGGAGTTACCGGCGTACCTCGGTTGTCGTTACTGATGGTCCTTATACGTGAACAGGATGCCTCGTGTGTATGTACCCGTCACAGGTGACTTGCTCGAGCATTGTTAGCACGGAAAAGCTATAAATAGAATTTTAAATGTTCGTATTCGATAAAAATAATACTAATTGTACATGTAGCTGTGATGAATTTACCCTCTAGTGATTCGTGAGTTAATTGAAGTGTACCAGTGCATGCTGGTTTTTTCAGTCCGTGCTTATGAAGCTTTAAACGTGTGTGTCAGTTTACGTTTACCTGCAAAACACCTGGTTATGACAAAGTGAACATGAACTACACTAGCAGATTGGGGATAAAGCCGACTCTTGATATTGTACAGCTGCATCGATATCTTTAATTACCTGGATATAAGTATCAGGTAAATCCCCTCACCTGGATCTACGTTATGGAAATAGCAGGTAAATGTTTATCTATAAAAGCATTTAAATATACATATTGATATGTTTGTAATGAATCTTAAAACAGGATGTTCCTCTCCTGGAACGGACACGTAGAGAGGACAAAGAGGGAGGCTTGTATCAGTACGTAATGTACATCATACACACCTGGCCAATTAACCTATATATAGAACAGGTAAGTCAATTACATGGTCAGTATAGGTTAAATACAGGTTGGAATACAGATGTGTCAGGAATACATCCAATAAATGTCTCCGACGTTTGTTAAACGTATGTGTCATAACGTATGAACACGTATAGTTATTTTTAACGCGTCTATTACAGGTGTCAAAATGTATTACACGTATATAACACATGTGTATTACACGTATATAACACATGTGTATTACACGTGTGAACAGGTATATAACAAGACACGTGTGTACAGGTATATAACAGGTGTCTATTAAACGTATTTGCAGGTATATAACAGGTGTGTATAAACGTATGTACAAATGTACAGGTATATAACAGGTGTGTATAACACGTACGTACATGTATATAACACGTGTGTATTACACGTCTGTAAAGGTATATAACAGGTGTGTATTACACGTCTGTACAGGTATATAACAGGTGTGTATTACACGTCTGTACAGGTATATAACAGGTGTGTATTACACGTCTGTACAGGTATATAACAGGTGTGTATTACACGTCTGTACAGGTATATAACAGGTGTGTATTACACGTCTGTACAGGTATATAACAGGTGTGTATTACACGTATGTACAGGTATATAACAGGTGTGTATTACACGTCTGTACAGGTATATAACAGGTGTGTATTACACGTGTGTACAGGTATATAACAGGTGTGTATTACACGTGTGTACAGGTATATAACAGGTGTGTATTACACGTGTGTACAGGTATATAACAGGTGTGTATTACACGTGTGTACAGGTATATAACAGGTGTGTATTACACGTCTGTACAGGTATATAACAGGTGTGTATTACACGTATGTACAGGTATATAACAGGTGTGTATTACACGTGTGTACAGGTATATAACAGGTGTGTATTACACGTATGTACAGGTATATAACAGGTGTGTATTACACGTGTGTACAGGTATATAACAGGTGTGTATTACACGTGTGTACAGGTATATAACAGGTGTGTATTACACGTGTGTACAGGTATATAACAGGTGTGTATTACACGTCTGTACAGGTACATAACAGGTGTGTATTACACGTCTGTACAGGTATATAACACGTGTGTATTACACGTGTGTACAGGTATATAACAGGTGTGTATTACACGTGTGTACAGGTATATAACAGGTGTGTATTACACGTGTGTACAGGTATATAACAGGTGTGTATTACACGTCTGTACAGGTATATAACAGGTGTGTATTACACGTGTGTACAGGTGTATAACAGGTGTGTATTACACGTATGTACAGGTATATAACAGGTGTATATTACACGTCTGTACAGGTATATAACAGGTGTATATTACACGTATGTACAGGTATATAACAGGTGTGTATTACACGTGTGTACAGGTATATAACAGGTGTGCAATACACGTCTGTAAAGGTATATAACAGGTGTGTATTACACGTCTGTACAGGTATATAACAGGTGTGTATTACACGTCTGTACAGGTATATAACAGGTGTGTATTACACGTCTGTACAGGTATATAACAGGTGTGCATAACACGTCTGTACAGGTATATAACAGGTGTGTATTACACGTACGTACAGGTATATAACAGGTGTGTATTACGCGTGTGTACAGGTATATAACATGTGTATTACACGTGTGTACAGGTATATAACAGGTGTGTATAACACGTCTGTACAGGTATATGACAGGTGTGTATTACACGTCTACAGGTATATAACAGGTGTGTATTACACGTGTGTACAGGTATATAACAGGTGTGTTTTACACGTGTGTACAGGTATATAACAGGTGTGTATTACACGTGTGTACAGGTATATAACAGGTGTGTATAACACGTCTGTACAGGTATATAACAGGTGTGTATAACACGTCTGTACAGGTATATAACCAGACCTGCCAACTACTACTATTTTATAGTAATCTTTACTATTTTGTGGTGGTCGTTACTCTTTTTTCTCTCTCGAAATAGTAGCAAATTACTCTTTTTGATGCAATAGATTTGGCAAGAATTGTTAAGAATTACTCTTTTTTGCTCAAAAATGGGCCAAATTACTATTTTTGAATTTGAAAGGTTGGCAGGTCTGTATAACAGGTGTGTATAACACGTCTGTACAGGTATATGACAGGTGTGTATAACACGTCTGTACAGGTATATAACAGGTGTGTATTACACGTCTGTACAGGTATATAACAGGTGTGTATAACACGTCTGTACAGGTATATAACAGGTGTGTATTACACGTCTGTACAGGTATATAACAGGTGTGTATAACACGTCTGTACAGGTATATGACAGGTGTGTATTACACGTCCGTACATGTATATAACAGGTGTGTATTACACGTCTGTATAGGTATATAACAGGTGTTAATTATGCATAATAATATGTAAATGAGAGTACATGTTAATATCACTTCAGTTTTGTTATTGTCCGTTTATGTAAGTATGCTTTAATGTATACACGTTAGTCGCCTCGTCGTGTCTATCGGCGAAAATTGAAATATGATTTCCATATCTCTGTACTTATGTACCATCACGTCCAATCCGATTAGTCCCTACACCATGGCGACATCACTTTAATGATTAGCAAGTTGACACGTGTAGTCGACTAAATAACGTATAGCCAGGTACAATGTATGTGTGATGTCACTCTTCACAACTCAACTGTTTCCGTAACTACATGTACATTACGGAGGATGCCGGAGTTTACCCGATTGTATGTCCAATCAACAACAAAGGTAATTTAAGGACGGCCTCCCCGGGGTGCGTGATGCATATGGTGAATGTGTGTTTTTTGGGAGGCTGCGGTATGTTTGTGCTTGTCTCCTTGTGATAGCGCCAAACTCATGTCTTTATAATGCCACATCACTGAAGCATACTGCTGAAGACAACCAGCAGGATACCCCACCCGATCACATCGCCTTGTCTTGTCTTTAGTGTCTTTCTCTCCTTTCCATTCAGGGCTGTCCTGATGAATCCCTGGAGAATCAGTAGTTTGCTTAAAAGCCATGCTTGTAGATCATTATTCCCATATTTGGAGAATGGAGTACGATCACAAACAAGTCCGTCACCCATGCACCTAAAATATCCACAGCTATATACACAGCCTAATAAAACTGACAACGGGCGAACTCAGAAAAATGCTGATGAGGACAGATAAATACGAGAGAAAGATAGAGATAAATTCGTGAGAAAGATAGAGACAGATAAATAGTAGATAAAGATGGAGACAGATAAATACGAGAGAAACATGGGGACAGATAAATACGAGAGAAACATGGGGACAGATAAATACGAGAGAAACATGGGGACAGATAAATAGTAGATAAAGGTGGAGAAAGATAAATAGTAGATAAAGATGGAGAAAGATAAATAGTAGATAAAGATGGAGAAAGATAAATAGAAGATAAAGATGGAGAAAGATAAATAGTAGATAAAGATGGGGACAGATAAATAGTAGATAAAGATGGAGAAAGATAAATAGAAGATAAAGATGGAGACAGATAAATAGAAGATAAAGATGGAGAAAGATAAATAGAAGATAAAGATGGAGAAAGATAAATAGTAGATAAAGATGGAGAAAGGTAAATAGTAGATAAAGATGGAGAAAGATAAATAGAAGATAAAGATGGAGAAAGATAAATAGTAGATAAAGATGGAGAAAGATAAATACGAGAGAAACATGGGGACAGATAAATAGTAGATTAAGATGGGGACAGATAAATACAACTGTAGTAGATAAAGACGGAGACAGGTAGATAGTAGATTGAGATGGGAAAAGATAGATAGGAAAGAGAATGAAGACAGAAAATACAGATCTCAGTGACATCCGGTTTAGACCACAGGCGCTTGCATAGAAAATATGACTTTCAATTTTTTTTGATATGACAGTGGTATGTGTAATCTGTCAGCTTAACAGATTACACATACCACTGTCAAAACAAAATAATGAAAATAACATTTTCTATGCAAGCGCCTGTGGTTTAGAAAAGTTATACTGTACGAGAAAGATTGAACAGATCGATGGAAAGGAGTAGTTTGTTCAGATAAAAAGAAGGGAAATGTGGGGACATAGAGAAAGATAGAAAGATGGAGGCAATTAATAAGGAAGAAGGACGAAAACAGATTAATAGAATAGGAAAAGGGGGACATATATTAAAGGAAGGAAGAAAGGAACACAAAATGGAGGTAAAGTCGGGGACAGGTCAAAGGAAAGAAACATGCGAACTAGGCTGAGTTATTTGAGCGACACCAAGTAAAGCCCCCGTCACACTCGGACGAGACCATGGAGACAGCACTGTGTTCTGAATATGTCGAGAAACATGGCCGTGGTCAGAATGGACGATTATTCAGGTTTCACGTCCATTCCAGGTTCTAACTGCCTCCGACACGTTTCCACTAATTTCATACCACGCGCATGATCACGTGTGCGCCACACCCAATGCGGTCTTACCAAGTTCTTACTACGTCACAAAAGATCTTTCTACCCGTGTACCACTCACCCATCAAGTTCTCACTACATTCGTCCACTTACAAATAATTACTGCTTGACATGCTGTTTTTTCTGTCATCAGCCGATCATAGTGGCCAAATTTCAGACTTAATTGGACAGAAAGCCAGTGGCAAACTTACCAAAGCCCAGGTTGTCTTCTATTCCTTCTTCTCAGCATCAAGACTGCAGCTCGGTTGTACATTGTGTATCGCGTAGAACCTGTTGTCATTGATTCGATTCTGATTTGTCATCTACTATGGTGGCCGGAACGAAAGCGATACAGGAATTTGACGTCCATGAAGACCATACCACGTCCTCCACGTCTATAAAGACCAGACCTCGTCCTCCACGTCTATAAAGGCAATACCATGTCATCCTTGTCTATAAAGACCATACCACGTCCTCCACGTCTATAAAGACCAGACCTCGTCCTCCACGTCTATAAAGGCAATACCATGTCATCCTTGTCTATAAAGACCATACCACGTCCTCCACGTCTATAAAGACCAGACCTCGTCCTCCACGTCTATAAAGGCAATACCATGTCATCCTTGTCTATACAGACCATACCACGTCCTCCACGTCTATAAAGACCAGATCACGTCCTCCGCGTCTATACAGACCATACCACGTCCTCCACGTCTATAAAGACCAGACCACGTCCTCCACGTCCTCCGCGTCTATACAGACCTGTATACTGTATATATATTACAGGACGTGCCGTATACTGTATATATATTACAGGACGTGCCGTATACTGTATATATATTACAGGACGTGCCGTATACTGTATATATATTACAGGACGTGCCGTATACTGTATATATATTACAGGACGTGACGTATACTGTATATATATTACAGGACGTGCCGTATACTATATATATTACAGGACGTACCGTATACTATATATATATTACAGGACGTGCCGTATACTGTATATATATTACAGGACGTGCCGTATACTGTATATATATTACAGGACGTGCCGTATACTGTATATATATTACAGGACGTGCCGTATACTGTATATATATTACAGGACGTTCTGTATACTGTATATATATTACAGGACGTGCCGTATACTGTATATATATATTACAGGACGTGCCGTGTACTGTATATATATTACAGGACGTGCCGTATACTGTATATATATTACAGGACGTGCCGTATACTATATATATTACAGGACGTACCGTGTACTGTATATATATTACAGGACGTTCCGTATACTATATATATTACAGGACGTGCCGTATACTGTATATATATTACAGGACGTACCGTATACTGTATATATATTACAGGACGTACCGTATACTGTATATATATTACAGGACGTACCGTATACTGTATATATATTACAGGACGTGCCGTATACTGTATATATATTACAGGACGTACCGTATACTGTATATATATTACAGGACGTACCGTATACTGTATATATATTACAGGACGTACCGTATACTGTATATATATTACAGGACGTACCGTATACTGTATATATATTACAGGACGTGCCGTACAGGGAATGTGGCCGGGTGTGACGGGGGTTTGAGTGTAACCCTGGTAAATACTAGCCGCAATATACCGCTCGGCTAGAGAGTTCTTCTCTTTAGCTCGATCGGTTGAGCGTAAGACTAGTAAGCCAGAGGTCCCGGGTTCGATCCCCAGCGGAGGCAGTGATTTAAATTTAATTAATCATGTGCTCTGTTACATGAGTGATGAGCTAAATATCGTATTGTAAAGATGAGTTATCCGATTGATTATAACGGGTACATCAGGATACACAATTAATGAGAGTGACCACACACGAATCTGACATACATCCCGGTACTAGTATTGTACCTAATGTCCCATACCAATTATCCGTGCTCCAACGACTTATTGTACGGCTCAAATAGTCTTATTGATGCTATCGACAACCAGAAATTATCTCCAAGGCCGAAGTTTGTTGATATTACAGGTAGGTTAAAATCAGGAATAATATACATACTAGATATATTTAGAATTTAACCAACAATAAACAAGCCATTGTGTTTATATACAATTGACACGTACACTGCTGGCTTTGAAGGGAGATTGTCTTTGTGATTCAAAGTCTTTTAAACGTGATTGTGGATAAACACAAGCCACGTGTCTGTATAAGCTGACCTTTGACCTCTATATATGGGGCTGATCGATTTCCGTTGATTAGATTTACTTATAGCACATTGATGTTACCTATGAGAGGAACTTTTGTTAGACTTTTATATCCCTCACTGCCGCGTATGTGGAAACTTGAATTAATAATTGATCGCTAACAATCGCGGACGGACCACGTGCTTGACAGATGTTATCATACTCATCCTTTAGTTATTAAGGTTACCTGAGTCTTAGGCACGAGCTCACGTGGAGTAAGGGTACAAATAGATCGTTATAAATAGTGAATGTACCGTTCGTTATCTTGGTCTCAACACTCGTGTCAAAGTTTCTGGATTATTGTTTTTACCTTTAGTACCGGAAGGGATTGGATAAACTCGATTTTCTTCAAAACATACATGGCGTTAATGTTATCAAATTCAAATCGTCGATTGAAACGCGGCAGTGTATTAATTATCGGTTAATGTATTACTCCAGTTAATTTCTTTCATTTTAATATTACATTCAATATTGAATTTTCCTTTCAGGACTAAACAACAGGACCTCGGTATCATCTCGGTAGCAATGTTTGACAAGGCACCATGTTTCCAACTTGTCCCGTTAAAAAGACGTACAGATGGAGGGCTTCATCTGTGTTGAGTGGTGACATAGACGTGAAGCTATATATTGGAATTTGTCTCGGAATTAAGGGTGTCCAGGAAGTGAGGTCCGTCGGATCATGAGAAATACGGGAGTCATCAAAGGGAGTACAAATATATGTACACACGACGTAGTGATTTCTGTAAGATCGTAGTGATACATAAAATCTATTTGATAGTTGTCTATCCGGCCGTCTTCACCGGAAGTTCGGGGTGATGTTTTATTCATACGGGAGTATTAATCAAGAGTACCATTACTGCCCTTCCGCGCACGACAAAAAATGGCGCCTTCGTGTGACAAGTTAAAGTAGTATGAGAGGAGAGTAAATGTCAGAGGGGGAATCGTGTTTGTGGCGAGTATGTCACAACGATGTCTGAATTTGTGACCAACGTTCTGTGGCTGGTGTTATCTCCCCTTGCTGGAATCACTGGTGTTATAACTGCCATCGTCATTTCTCACTACACACCGTTTCATCACGGATCGGATATTCTATTTTTCTCATACGTCATCACAATGTCTATTAACGGCCTTCTCCTACCGGCTATTCCAGCCCTTGTACAGATTACCGGAAACACGTGGCCGGATGGTCTGTGTCAGTTCTATGTTTGGGCATTTATCTGCTTCAGGGTGCTACAGGTGCTTACCATGTTGTCTCTATCCGTCTTGTGGTCGGCAATTATGAAATATTCGACAAAAGGAAAAAGAATAAGATTTACGACTATTGTAAAGGGCGCCGTCCCTACAGTATGGGCCATATCGGCTGTGTTGGGGCTTCTACCAATAATAGGGGCCGTCCCACAGACGTTTCATTCGGAAGGAAAGTGTTATTTCCTCAGCAGTGACCTCGGACAGGGGATGGGGGTTGTGATGGGAGTGCTAGTGTTTAGTTGTGTTGTGTTTTCAGTAATTTGTGTGTGTGACGCGACAATTTTGTTGAAGTACGTCAGACGTGTTGCCCTTGTGAAATACGGAGCTGGGCGGTTTTATCTTCCCCAGAAAAGATCCAGTGTTCCGGGAGCGGGTACATACACAATACACGAACGGTATCATCAGCTGACATTTGCCTGGGACGTATGTCGATTGGTCCTTGCCTGGGTCCTCAGCAGTGGATTGGTCAGCCATATCCCTTACGCCGTAAGTATAGATCTCACCTTTATTCTGCACTCATTGACCCCGACACCATATTGGTTCTTTGTCTATACGGGCCAACTAACTAATGATAAATGTGTGTAAAATTTTAGATATACGAGCATGCGTACATACGAAGTTCGGTACCGGGGTATTATATTCGTGCAGAACTAGATAATTATTCCGGCCTATTTGAGAGACATACCCAAGAGCGGTCAGGGTTTCTCCAAATGCTCTAGATGACATGCAACGAACCTTCCGTATATGTTGTCCAGTGAGGTAGTCACCAACTACTACCACATCTAGCCAAATTTGTTCTGGGAGCGATAAACCCAGCAAACAAACAAAAATAGACCCTTGGCTAGTCCATACAACAATCTGTCAAAATGTTTTCTAGTATTGAATGTTTATTTCCACCGACATGTGCATTACTTCGGTACATCCTTGTGTTCTGTTATGAAAAAACGTGGTACGTCACGTGTTAATCCATTAATATTTCATAACTCCTATACACATATCAAAGATCTATTTTTGTTGCGGATAATCACGATTTGTGTTTTCGGATACATCCATGCTAATCCAGTTATCGAGTTTCATATGTATTGAATAGGCAATACCAACAATTCCGTTGAATCAAATTACAGAAATTGAAATATACAGCTTGAGTATATTTTGCTATACACTACTTATCCTACAATACCATGTATCTAGTCATGCGTGACGGTATAATCAGTTCTAACTAATGAACTGACCAGAATACAATAACGCCCCCCCCCCCCCCCCCCCCCCCACACACTTCCGGTACTCTAACCAGGTCTAAAACCTAGCTATGGTTTTCCATATAATTTTGTTCTTTTGTTCAATTTTACTTTTGATCTTTTAAAAATCATTGACGTGGATTAAATGTAAAAGTGGCTAAATGATATGTTTTTAAGTATAATGAAGAAAGGGTGGTAAAGAATCTTAACTGGTCGTGTTTGCACCTATTGGGCATGTTTGTCCACAGAAGCAGGTCCTTGTCGAACTTGAACAATGCGTGAACTCAAATGAAATCCTAGTCTATAAATTGCCGTCACAAACATTCACATGTATTAACGACCTTTTGTCAGGCAGTTTGTTTACAGTGCTAAAACCGCTAAAATAAAGAATCGGTAGAAGGATTGGTTGTTTGTCATACATGATACTGGTAACCATAGCAACCATTTAGTCCCCGTCTAACAACGAAACATTGTTACGAAGACAATGACACTTAACATTTAGTTTACATAATTACTTTGAAAAATATTCTAAGAAACGTCAGGAGTACGATTAAATAATTACTCAACATGGTACAGAGGCACATCAAGATGTCAATCATCTCATTTTATTAGAGATCATGCCCTCCTCATCTCTCAACTTGGTGGCGTTTTCGTCGTCTCATAGGTAATACAAGACTTTAATTTCTCACATTTACTGACGTCACATCCGGTTATTGACCAATATGGCGCCGGTAAACCGTCACACGCAAACCTAAATATATCTTTTCGATTTAGATAATTGGCATTTCCCATTGACTAACAATGATAATAGGTCTCTCGCGACTGATAAACCGGAAATTGTGATCAAGTGTCGGCTATCGGTCATTCAACTTATCATCTCTAAATGTAAGTTCTTGCTCATACGGAAAGAAAGGACTTATACACAGACTCAGTTTGTTCTCCCTTTGCTAGTACATGTAATTGAAAGCTCATATTGCACTTTAAATAGAGGGGCTGCAATAGCTCTGCTAGTTGTTCATCCAACTAACATGTAGCCTAGAACATCTGAGGTACTAGTATGTCGTTCGATTTTTATTCGGACTGGTACCGATTTTGTGTGTCGTGGTTAATTTCTCGGGTAAGACATTTTATCACAATAGCTCTGTATTCTATGATATGAACATTTGCTGTTCAATGCATTGCGTAGCCGCCAGCTTCTTAAAGAACACCCAGCCTCCTAACGACCCTTGTTGTGATGAGGCTCAGTAAACAAACAAAAACAACTTCATTCCCTAGCAATTTACTACAGATGTTAACCCTATGGTGACATGATTGCTAAAAATCATGAGATCATCATTTTCAGATATGCTGTTTTTAGAAATGTTGGAACTACTCAGATTCAAAAGCTCTTATTTTGATCATTTATCACCGAATACATAAAAATTAATCCATTAAGAATATCAATGTATTAAGAATTCCTGTATCCAGAGGAAAACGTAATTTGTAATCCGTCATAATTTGTCCGCCTAGAAATACTAGATGAAGGAACAATGGCAATCTGCTCATTAATTCTAGAAAATGGAGCATCATTTTGCGATCTCGCTAATGCAAAAGAAAAAAGTACGCGTATTTATGGAATTTGTGGAGATCTATTATATAACTCATCTTGTTGAAACTGGCAGGATTTTTCAAATTCTCCTAATTAAATTACCAACATTCCAGCGATAATGCCCCTTTATCATGCTATATACGAATTTAACTCATTTGTCAGTTTAAATACTCTTCATGTGACATTTCATGCGGGATTAATGTTAGGAGGCCCGTGGATTTTAATATCTAAGCTCTCGCGATGGAAAAAGAAAAGTTTAGTACGTATTAAAAGTAGATTACGTCCTTCTGTCTATACCCGCGTACAGATGTCTTTTATTAATGCTTCTATTCCGCGTACACGTTTCCTGATAACCTTCATGATCGAGGCATCAGGGATTTGCTGAAATTTGTATTGCTATTGCCAACCTGATATATATGTTATATCAACTTCGCTTTTGCATAACTACATGTATATGAACTTACAGGTGACTTCATTCTACAGTCCAAATACACCGTCTTTAGTCTTAGCTGATGCGCATGCGTGGACGACTAAAAACAAACAAATATACAAACAAAACCGTATAGCTTGTCGGACTTTTATTATGAAATAACAAATGATATTTTTTGTTATGCTCTTGCGAATAAACCATCCAGATTGTGAAACAGCAGCCTTTTCTCTGCTGTTGTAAGCAATTAAATCGATGAAACATTTGTTTAGTTAAAACCTCTTTTCAGACAACAATGAACAATCTATGAACCAGACACTTGTGTAAACCGGCCAGATATGCTGGTCCCGATGACATTCGGTTTAGTCAGGTATTTTGATGCTAATGATTCGGAATGTATCAATCGTTGTCATCTCTATATTACATGTATTGTTGTGAGGAGTTGTCATCTCTATATTACATGTATTGTTGTGAGGAGTTGTCATCTCTATATTACATGTATTGTTGTGAGGAGTTGTCATCTCTATATTACATGTATTGTTGTGAGTCGTCATCTCTATATCACATGTATTGTTGTGAGGAGTTGTCATCTCTATATTACATGTATTGTTGTGAGTTGTCATCTCTATATTACATGTATTGTTGTGAGTCGTCATCTCTATATCACATGTATTGTTGTGAGGAGTTGTCCTCTCTATATAACATGTATTGTTGTGAGGAGTTGTCCTCTCTATATAACATGTATTGTTGTGAGGAGTTGTCTTCTCTATATTACATGTATTGTTGTGAGTCGTCATCTCTATATCACATGTATTGTTGTGAGGAGTTGTCATCTCTATATTACATGTATTGTTGTGAGGAGTTGTCATCTCTATATTACATGTATTGTTGTGAGGAGTTGTCATCTCTATATTACATGTATTGTTGTGAGGAGTTGTCATCTCTATATTACATGTATTGTTGTGACATAAGGAGTTGTCATCTCTATATTACATGTATTGTTGTGAGGAGTTGTCATCTCTATAGTACATGTATTGTTGTGAGGAGTTGTCTTCTCTATATTACATGTATTGTTGTGAGGAGTTGTCATCTCTATATAACATGTATTGTTGTGAGGAGTTGTCATCTCTATATTACATGTATTATTGTCAGGAGTTGTCATCTCTATATTACATGTATTGTTGTGACATAAGGAGTTGTCATCTCTATATTACATGTATTGTTGTGAGGAGTTGTCTTCTCTATATTACATGTATTGTTGTGAGGAGTTGTCATCTCTATATTACATGTATTGTTGTGAGGAGTTGTCATCTCTATATTACATGTATTGTTGTGAGGAGTTGTCATCTCTATATTACATGTATTGTTGTGAGGAGTTGTCATCTCTATATTACATGTATTGTTGTGAGGAGTTGTCATCTCTATATTACATGTATTGTTGTGAGGAGTTGTCATCTCTATATTACATGTATTGTTGTGACATAAGGAGTTGTCATCTCTATATTACATGTATTGTTGTGAGGAGTTGTCATCTCTATAGTACATGTATTGTTGTGAGGAGTTGTCATCTCTATATTACATGTATTGTTGTGAGGAGTTGTCTTCTCTATATTACATGTATTGTTGTGAGGAGTTGTCATCTCTATATAACATGTATTGTTGTGAGGAGTTGTCATCTCTATATTACATGTATTATTGTCAGGAGTTGTCATCTCTATATTACATGTATTGTTGTAACATAAGGAGTTGTCATCTCTATATTACATGTATTGTTGTGAGGAGTTGTCATCTCTATATTACATGTATTGTTGTGAGGAGTTGTCATCTCTATATTACATGCATTGTTGTGAGGAGTTGTCATCTCTATATTACATGTATTGTTGTGAGTTGTCATCTCTATATTACATGTATTGTTGTGAGGAGTTGTCATCTCTATATTACATGTATTGTTGTGAGGAGTTGTCATCTCTATATTACATGCATTGTTGTGAGGAGTTGTCATCTCTATATTACATGTATTGTTGTGAGTTGTCATCTCTATATTACATGTATTGTTGTGAGGAGTTGTCATCTCTATATTACATGTATTGTTGTGAGGAGTTGTCATCTCTATATTACATGTATTGTTGTGAGGAGTTGTCATCTCTATATTACAT
Organism: Pecten maximus; assembly: GCF_902652985.1. NCBI lineage: Eukaryota > Metazoa > Mollusca > Bivalvia > Pectinida > Pectinidae > Pecten > Pecten maximus. Next base: position 1,624,116 of record NC_047030.1, read on the forward strand.
GTATTGTTGTGAGGAGTTGTCATCTCTATATTACATGTATTGTTGTGAGGAGTTGTCATCTCTATATTACATGTATTGTTGTAACATAAGGAGTTGTCATCTCTATATTACATGTATTGTTGTGAGGAGTTGTCATCTCTACATTACATGTATTGTTGTGAGGAGTTGTCTTCTCTATATAACATGTATTGTTGTGACATAAGGAGTTGTCCTCTCTATATTACATGTATTGTTGTGAGGAGTTGTCATCTCTATATTACATGTATTGTTGTGAGGAGTTGTCATCTCTATATTACATGTATTGTTGTGAGGAGTTGTCATCTCTATATTACATGTATTGTTGTAACATAAGGAGTTGTCATCTCTATATTACATGTATTGTTGTGAGTTGTCTTCTCTATATTACATGTATTGTTGTGAGGAGTTGTCATCTCTATATTACATGTATTGTTGTGAGGAGTTGTCTTCTCTATATTACATGTATTGTTGTGAGGAGTTGTCATCTCTATATTACATGTATTGTTGTGAGGAGTTGTCTTCTCTATATTACATGTATTGTTGTGAGGAGTTGTCTTCTCTATAATTACATGTATTGTTGTGAGGAGTTGTCATCTCTATATTACATGTATTGTTGTGAGGAGTTGTCATCTCTATATTACATGTATTGTTGTGAGTTGTCATCTCTATATTACATGTATTGTTGTGAGGAGTTGTCATCTCTATATTACATGTATTGTTGTGAGGAGTTGTCATCTCTATATTACATGTATTGTTGTGAGGAGTTGTCATCTCTATATTACATGTATTGTTGTGAGGAGTTGTCATCTCTATATTACATGTATTGTTGTGAGGAGTTGTCATCTCTATATTACATGTATTGTTGTAACATAAGGAGTTGTCATCTCTATATTACATGTATTGTTGTGAGGAGTTGTCATCTCTACATTACATGTATTGTTGTGAGGAGTTGTCTTCTCTATATAACATGTATTGTTGTGACATAAGGAGTTGTCCTCTCTATATCACATGTATTGTTGTGAGGAGTTGTCATCTCTATATTACATGTATTGTTGTGAGGGGTTGTCATCTCTATATTACATGTATTGTTGTGAGGAGTTGTCATCTCTATATTACATGTATTGTTGTAACATAAGGAGTTGTCATCTCTATATTACATGTATTGTTGTGAGTTGTCTTCTCTATATTACATGTATTGTTGTGAGGAGTTGTCATCTCTATATTACATGTATTGTTGTGAGGAGTTGTCTTCTCTATATTACATGTATTGTTGTGAGGAGTTGTCATCTCTATATTACATGTATTGTTGTGAGGAGTTGTCTTCTCTATATTACATGTATTGTTGTGAGGAGTTGTCTTCTCTATAATTACATGTATTGTTGTGAGGAGTTGTCATCTCTATATTACATGTATTGTTGTGAGGAGTTGTCATCTCTATATTACATGTATTGTTGTGAGGAGTTGTCATCTCTATATTACATGTATTGTTGTGAGGAGTTGTCATCTCTATATTACATGTATTGTTGTAACATAAGGAGTTGTCATCTCTATATTACATGTATTGTTGTGAGTTGTCTTCTCTATATTACATGTATTGTTGTGAGGAGTTGTCATCTCTATATTACATGTATTGTTGTGAGGAGTTGTCTTCTCTATATTACATGTATTGTTATGAGGAGTTGTCATCTCTATATTACATGTATTGTTGTGAGGAGTTGTCTTCTCTATATTACATGTATTGTTGTGAGGAGTTGTCTTCTCTATAATTACATGTATTGTTGTGAGGAGTTGTCATCTCTATATTACATGTATTGTTGTGACATAAGGAGTTGTCATCTCTATATTACATGTATTGTTGTGAGGAGTTGTCTTCTCTATATTACATGTATTGTTGTGAGGAGTTGTCATCTCTATATTACATGTATTGTTGTGACATAAGGAGTTGTCATCTCTATATTACATGTATTGTTGTGGGGAGTTGTCACCTCTATATTACATGTATTGTTGTGAGGAGTTGTCATCTCTATATTACATGTATTGTTGTGACATAAGGAGTTGTCTTCTCTATATTACATGTATTGTTGTGAGGAGTTGTCTTCTCTATATTACATGTATTGTTGTGAGGAGTTGTCATCTCTATATTACATGTATTGTTGTGACATAAGGAGTTGTCTTCTCTATATTACATGTATTGTTGTGAGGAGTTGTCTTCTCTATATTACATGTATTGTTGTGAGGAGTTGTCTTCTCTATATTACATGTATTGTTGTGAGGAGTTGTCATCTCTATATTACATGTATTGTTGTGAGGAGTTGTCTTCTCTATATTACATGTATTGTTGTGAGGAGTTGTCTTCTCTATATTACATGTATTGTTGTGAGGAGTAGGTGTCTTCTCTATAATTACATGTATTGTTGTGAGGAGTTGTCATCTCTATATTACATGTATTGTTGTGACATAAGGAGTTGTCATCTCTATATTACATGTATTGTTGTGAGGAGTTGTCTTCTCTATATTACATGTATTGTTGTGAGGAGTTGTCATCTCTATATTACATGTATTGTTGTGACATAAGGAGTTGTCATCTCTATATTACATGTATTGTTGTGGGGAGTTGTCACCTCTATATTACATGTATTGTTGTGAGGAGTTGTCATCTCTATATTACATGTATTGTTGTGACATAAGGAGTTGTCTTCTCTATATTACATGTATTGTTGTGAGGAGTTGTCTTCTCTATATTACATGTATTGTTGTGAGGAGTTGTCATCTCTATATTACATGTATTGTTGTGACATAAGGAGTTGTCTTCTCTATATTACATGTATTGTTGTGAGGAGTTGTCTTCTCTATATTACATGTATTTTTGTGAGGAGTTGTCTTCTCTATATTACATGTATTGTTGTGAGGAGTTGTCATCTCTATATTACATGTATTGTTGTGAGGAGTTGTCTTCTCTATATTACATGTATTGTTGTGAGGAGTTGTCTTCTCTATAATTACATGTATTGTTGTGAGGAGTTGTCATCTCTATATTACATGTATTGTTGTGACATAAGGAGTTGTCATCTCTATATTACATGTATTGTTGTGAGGAGTTGTCTTCTCTATATTACATGTATTGTTGTGAGGAGTTGTCATCTCTATATTACATGTATTGTTGTGACATAAGGAGTTGTCATCTCTATATTACATGTATTGTTGTGGGGAGTTGTCACCTCTATATTACATGTATTGTTGTGAGGAGTTGTCATCTCTATATTACATGTATTGTTGTGACATAAGGAGTTGTCTTCTCTATATTACATGTATTGTTGTGAGGAGTTGTCTTCTCTATATTACATGTATTGTTGTGAGGAGTTGTCATCTCTATATTACATGTATTGTTGTGACATAAGGAGTTGTCTTCTCTATATTACATGTATTGTTGTGAGGAGTTGTCTTCTCTATATTACATGTATTGTTGTGAGGAGTTGTCTTCTCTATATTACATGTATTGTTGTGAGGAGTTGTCATCTCTATATTACATGTATTGTTGTGAGGAGTTGTCTTCTCTATATTACATGTATTGTTGTGAGGAGTTGTCTTCTCTATATTACATGTATTGTTGTGAGGAGTTGTCACCTCTATATTACATGTATTGTTGTGAGGAGTTGTCATCTCTATATTACATGTATTGTTGTGAGGAGTTGTCATCTCTATATTACATGTAGTTTTGTGAGGAGTTGTCATTTCTATACTACATGTATGTTTGTGGGGTATTTATCTGTATCTAATTGAGCGTAATTCTTGGTATAGTTTTTAAACAGGTTTTGAATTGCCTTCCTATGATTTATAGGCTGATGAATGACAAAACTTTGCAGAAAAACAATATGTCGCGCACTTAAAATAAATTGTTATGAAAGTTGATCTTTTGGATTACGGAACAGCTATGACTACAACTATGACGTCCTAACACGAGCACGCGCTTGATGGCCATGCAAATGTAAATATATACAGTTGATAACATATATTTTAGGAAGCCAAATATACACCACGGATTTGTCAAAACTCTCTTATCTACTGATACGAAGCACTTAACTAATTACATATATAGAAGGTTTCTTACGATGAAATGACTTGAATATTGCCTAAATAGATGATGTATTGATACAATTTCTACTGTATATTATTGTTAGGGTGAGATTTTTTGTGGTATCACTTTTGTCACGTAATTTGTGTACAAGTATGTAAATGTTAAATGTTAATCTTCGTTATTGTCGTTCCTGAGGTATTGTAAGGAGTGCTTGTTATTTGCGATGGGTCGACCATTCCCCTTTTTATGCATGTATATTCACTTTGCTGGGTTAATACATATGCATTTCTGCATGAAGAAAATAAATAAGGATGGTCTGAATTCGTAATCGGCAAACGAAAAAAAATATAATAACCAAAATCTAGATCTCACGAGAAAAACATATTTTCATTTGAGGAATGAATAAAATATTTCACTAGTTGAATTCTGGAGCGTTAACATAATACAAATTAAAACTGCGCATATCTTTTTAGACGTAGATAAAAATCCTTACAACACCAAGTTCTATTTGCATGATTAAAAGTCATTGCGCTTCTGTCAACTGCACATGCCGACTATCGATAGAAAATTACCTCGGGAACCCAAGATATCGAAACAGCAGACGATTGCATCTCTGCCATGGCATTACACTGTGTAAACACACGACTGGTTTTACCGAAAGTATGGACGCCTGTCATTACTATTTATCTTTTCTCGAAGTCAGATATAAATACAGCGACTAACACCATTTCCGGTTTCCCCTAGGTACACTACAGGGACCGTTCAATAAAATAAAATACTCGCTTTTAACGCTACTTCCGGACTCGAATATATAAAGGGTACACGGATGTTGTATGAACCAATCGAACAGCCTACAGGCATGTTATCGCTGTCTTCGATCTAATCAATAAGTTTACTGTTAGTAGTAACATGACGTAACCACTCCCGAAATGTCAATGGATTACATCACCGATCATACCGAGGCTAATTAATTTTAACTTCATTACGTAAATTAAAAAAGATTGTATCTCATTTTGACACAATGCCTTGTTACAGCTTGATGGACTCAATCAAACAAACACATTAGAGAAACTGACTGACACATGGATTTATGATAAGGATACGTATAAAAATATCGTACCAGTCTGTTTGTGTATTTTTACGTAAACTTCATTAAAATGTTTGTACTTCACAAATAAACCCTGAATGCGTTGGATTCATAATATGTACCCTTGTAGCAATCGGGAAATAAGGGACACTCTCAGGAGACGACAGAACTCTTCTCGTTATAAACATCACGGGAACGGAATCAGCCGAGGTTAGCCGATTGGAGATGCTTCCCTCCTAACTTGCCGGAAAGTTCCGATATAATCCGGATATTGTTACGGAATCAGCCGATTGGTGATCAATGATATCTGACCATATGTTTCATTCGATAAGTAGTATTTACACATATTTGTTCAAAGATGCGTTTTACACGTATGACATGTAATTGCATAGCTGCATCCGTTTCAGGTTTTCTAGGTATAGAAGAAGCTCGCGACTGATTTCGACATTCATGTTCTTTGTATTCCATCATATAGATAACAATGATCTTCAATGTATTTTTCCTTGTAGGACAACTCTGGAAGTCGTGTCGTTTGACGTAACAATTCTTGTTGTCAGATACGTAAGCATGTATATATGGGTTTATGGGCGGATATCGGAAGCCGGTCTCCGTTTCGTGATTCAGAATCACACGACTTCCGGAGTAAGTTGAGTTTTCAAACTCCTGCGACCCTGCTTGTCATTTAACAAGTTTACAGCTACCATCCGGCACAGTATTACAGCGCGAAAGAAAACTGGTAGAAATATTTTTAAAAGAGCGCATAGTTGATAAAATTAAAATCACTGGCTTCACTAGGGAATCTTATAATTACTGGTCTAACGCTCAACCGATCGAGCTAAAAAGAAGTAATCCCTCGTCGAGAGGTACATGTATATTGTGGCTAGTATTTATTAGGGTTACATACTTCCCCTCCAGGAAAGAACTCGTCCTCGAGTTTCCAGGAGTTACAGCGATGCCTATGGAGTAAGTCTGAGTATTTTCCCCGGGTCTCTACGTGGGCGCCAATATAACAGAGAGCATGATTAATTAAATTTAAATCACTGCCTCCGCTAGGGATCAAACCTGGGACCTCCGGTTTACTAGCCTAGTGCTTAACCAATCGAGGTAAATAGTCTCGAGTCGAGCTATGTATAGCGGCTGATACATGTATTACCAGGGTGTCATATTCGTGACAAGGAAAGCAATATGAGAACAGGAAAGATTCTGAGTAATTGATCAAGACCAAAAGGAACAAACCCAGCACTATTAATGTAAAACATAGGAGAGAAGAGATTGGTAAGATAAAAAGGAAATAATTATTTCTTTATTTAGAAATTTTAATGTTTAAATGCCAAACACTCACTTCCATTGTTTCCACTCTGATAATCATCGGTATCCTGGTTGCATGCTTCAACCTATTTTCTGATCCAAACTTGACTGGTCGTCAAATCGTGTCAGGGTATCAAGTGAAATAAAAATCGAATTTCTTCTCACGGAAGTTTAGTATCTGTTTATGCTTATATTGACAACGAAACTGGTGGATGTTCCCTTTAAAATTACACCACAGTGCATGCCGGGATGGATGAGATCAAAATGATTGACTTACATAAAAACCACATGCTCCATAAACTGGCTATAAACCCTGACAATAAATCGGTATGTGCAGACTGCCGTATATATTTCTCGGCCGCTACCCGATATTTAACCGCATACATCAACATTTCTCTGTGACAGAGTAATTTAAGCCTTCAAAAAGGAGCCATCAGTCTTTTACGGCATATAACAAAGGCACACGACGTTCGTTTACAGTGTCATGTGCTTGCGTTTCTTTTATTTCTGAGTCCTATTGCCCTTCTAGACATGGGAGACACCCAGAAATATGGGCTTACGTGATAATGTGTACCTGTCATGCATGACTATACTACGTTTATAAGGAAAATGTCATCCAGCTATCCCTGTAGGTATGATTTTCGCGATGTATTACAAAGTTTTGAAGTCTGTGGAAATGGATTTTGAGATTCTATGAGTAGACTGGAAAAAAATTGCTTTAACTTTTTTCTTGGATTACCAGCTTCGTGCAAACATTGCATGCATATATTGGGTTTTCAAAATCATACTCCACATTTTTTTTGCCAATGGTATTAGCTTTCGACGAAAAACCTCTGTAATTGAGTCTGTCTGCGGTTTGAAATCTTATTTCATCTATATATATTGGATCATTGCAATATAGATTTTCTGAAATTAGTTTGTAGAAAGGGCTCTTTGACTACGGATTTTATGCATTTCGTACAAAAAAACATCGACTTTTAGAAATGGCAGATGTACAGATTGTCCGTAGGTTTTAAATGCCCTATCAAACACATTTCCATATGTAAATTATTTTATGCGGTGTCTACTGGAATGGGAGGCATGTACATGTAAATGGCCACTTAAGTTATTACGTGGCATTTCACTGTTACGTCATGTCGCAGGCAAATTGGTAGGTCATCTTTTCTGACACAAGCGTGACATCACTTCCGGTTCATTACACAGACACCGGAAGGGGCCAAATATATATCCTGCGTGCTCCGTTCAGTACTGAGACAGAGTTATATAAACGGATACGTCCTAGAAAGTTTGAGCCTAAGTGTATATACATGCGTGTCTATCTTCATGTGTCTAATGTAATGTGTGTTAAGATTACAGAGAACATCACGTGTCCACGTGGCATGATGGAAAATTCTCGTATCCACTTACATATGATTAAATGTTCGCGCTTGACATAAAGACCTAGTAATGCCTTTAATTAATATTAAAATAATTATTGTCATTAAGGCGACTTGGGTATCCTATGACATATTGCTTCATATTTGAAGTCCTAATATACGTATATATATTAGTGTTTCTTGTAAGGACCAATCGCGCTGACGTCATACTTGTTTCGGATGCTATCTATATTTACAAAACTGTCAAGGTGTAATCCGATTCGGTCAGTAAAACATCCATTTTATCCTTATTATTGATTTTCGTTTAAGCTATATAATTACGGCACGTGGCCCGAACGCATGCGCACACACAGTGTTTTAACTTGATGACCAATATAATCCTTGACTAGTATGGTGGTATATGTGTGGCTATCCTCGGTATGCTCTCATACACCAATGAATCATCCAACTCGCTATTATTCATGGGAAGAATTTCCATGTCTGTTTCTGCTGCAGTCGTGCCAAATCAGCGAACAGACACATTTCTCCGTATAGCCTCGGGTTGTTTTTTGTTTCCTTATGTATTTCATGTAATTAATATCTTGACTGGCAAGATGTAAGTTTTGATGTAAATTGCATACAATATTGGTCATCTGGTTTTGGAGATGAACGACCACCTTATAAGAGCTGCATGGTTATCTTGTTCATTGAACGTCTATCCTCTTAACATCACAGTACATAGGATTTTGGTTCATGGGCCGTTTAGTTGAACGACCATAATGCATTTTATATGACGTCCATATGTATCTTGTTTATGGGACGTTTAGAAGAAAGATAATTCTATATAAACTGTAAGTCCGGCGTTTAACTTCGCCGCAACAAGCAGATTTATAGCACAGTTGTTTGTATACTGGTAGCTTTATGGTGACATGAAGCACGTGTTCTGAGACTTAACGCCATACCATTGGTAATGTTGGATCAGCTTTAGATAAATGATTCCATATATGTTCTGGTCATGTACCTCGACCAATGTTGACCCCTACCCGCCCCTGCATAATTATGATTTCCTTCTTGAAGAGACTTATCCCGGAGAGACAGATCTATGTCTGCCACACAAAGCTCGGTTTGCATTGCACTTACTCGGCATCGAGGCTATTTTTTTTATATTTAATTTCATTATTTTTGTCAGTGACCTGGTTTTCGGAAATTGTTCCAATTTTGCCCATTTGTGTTAGTATGTTATATACACGTATACATAGAGGATATCTAACAGTGTCTTCAGTAATACCAAATATATTTCACGAGTGGGGCTAATATTTTGATATTTTTCACGAGTGCGCAGCACGAGTGAAAAATATCAAAATATTAGCCACACGAGTGAAATATATTTGGTTTTACTGAAGACACTGTTAGATTTTCTGTTTATTACATTTTTTATCAACGAAAACCCTACCCCGTATGCTAACTAGGACTACAGCGATAATTTGTAAACAAAAAAAGTAGTTTCCCCTGTCCAGGTGCTGACATATATGTCGGGCTTTCTGATTGGTCAATTATTTTGGTATTTTCTAATCATTAATTTGATTGGTCAAATCAGCAAAAGTGATATTTTTCACTAGTGAAAAATATCACTTTTATAGAATGAATAATTTTTGATATTTCACTGGTAAAAATGTAATAAATATATATATTGGGCATTTATTGTCCATCATTAATTATTCTAATTGTTATCGGTGCAGTTAGGAACACAATTTATCGATCAACATCACTTTAATTACCAGAACTACATTGCATATAAGGAGTTACAGAAATGACGAAACAATTCACCGTTATGATGTTACAGGCCGAACGTATTGTAACACCAAGTATGGCATTATAGTGCACGTGTACTACTGTCAATAGTTAAACAGCATTTGCTTACAATGTAGTTTGTATTGACAGTAAGGCAATGTGACAGTTTTAGCATGATTCTATACGGTTCGTCAGCCTCGGTATGGCTAACCTTACACGTGGAGAATTTCAATTTCACCCACTCAGGCATACACATGCATATATCGATATTTTTATCCACAGCGGACATCAATATGACACAGTATATTGTATCATTGCTATGTACTTTTATGTAGTGAGATATCAGACGTTAACCCTCTCGACCATCTCGACTGACATCCAAAAAGAAATCCCATCCAGTTTGAACATACCGAAACGCAAACGTTTCTAATATTTCGCAATTAATACCATCACCCAAAAACTACCGCGCCATTGACACGAAACTATCCATTCCCCATCAATGTATTACGAACATTCCTTACTGAAACAGGACCATCAACGACTTGAAAACACCTCTTATCAAAGCAGGCATTTCCCATGACAGCCCGTTGTCCTATCATAGATTGAACTGTCTGCAAGCAATATGACAAGATCTTCATCACCTACCATTCTCACTTATAAACTCCAGCCTTCGCTAAACCATTCGTTTAAAACACACACATGTCCACGTTAGTCTTCATCGTCTTAATGATGCTTGTTTGCATAAGAGTGTACCTCCGCCACACACCTAAGGCTACCCAAAGATGGCGGCTACGGATGGCGAGGTCACGGACGATTTTATAGTGTAATCACACTGAAATGCCACACTTGGACATGATAGCGTGACATTCCAACCAGTCATATTTTACTGAAAAGAGGTTAACTACATCTTAACGACCATTTAAGCCATATTAGATTCTGAATATCTAGTCCTTAACGACAATTTATGCCATAGTATATTCTGAATAACTAGTCCTTAACGACAATTTAAGCCATATTAAGATTCTGGTTAGCTAGTCATTAACAACAATTTTAGCCATATCGAGACTCTGGTTTACTAGACAATTATAGTTATATTAAGAATCTGATTAACTACATGTAGTCTTTAACGACAATTTCAGTCATATTAAGATTCTGGTTAACTAGTCCCTAACGATGATTGAAGCCGTATTAAGAGACTGGTTATAGTAACAAAGGCCATACATCAAAATGACAATGACAATCAGAATTTGTTTGTTACGTTCACGGAGCAGCTAATGTCATATGAAGACGGTGTCAACGAATGACGGGGCCACTGACGGATAATTTCATAGTGTAATCATGCTGAAATGCCACACATGGACACGATAAAATAACCCCGTCTGGTCACATTGTACTGAAAACAGACTAGCAAGTACATACATGTATGTGTATCACCGTATGGCAGAAGACCCCCGTTATTTATTAATATATATATACTAAAAAAAAGTAGTACGTTGATTTCGTTCTGGATTTCACACTTCTCCGTACCATCACTATCTAATCCTAGGACCCATGCATACGAAGCAGTCACTATGATGTATTTTAGGTTCATTGTCTGATAAATATGGTTCTTATTACTATTTATATGTGAAGTTTACAAAATAATTGAAAGGTGCAGAAAAATGATTTTTTACCAGCAAAGAATTGAATTTGATCACATTTGAAGAAATGCGCACCAAGTTACAGTGGATTTGAGAGGATATTTTATAGGTAAAATATGCGACGAGATTTTACTGGGTAAATACATGTAAAAGCACTCAACATCTATCAAATCCGCAGACAGCAGTTATAGTGTAAGGATTAAGCTTAGACGGTAAGTATTTCTATGTTAGGGTGATAAACGTTTCAATCAAGAGCAAAACTTCTGTGCCCATAAATATGCGGAATAGGCGATCTGTATATTGAATTGAAACAATATTTATAGCGATGACAGTTGATGGCGGAGTAATACCAGTCCAGCTGTTGCGGCCTTCTATGTAAACATCGGATTGAACTGTAAATAGGCAGTAAATAGGCTGTAGACTAAATTTATTGACTGATTCGCCTTCAATACTAGGTGTTAAACACTGATGTCATGACGAGCATATTGTATTGGCAAGCTTTCTAATTTGTCAATAATATAACTCCAGACTATGTTAAAGTCTTCTGAACAAATAGGTATTTGTATCTTTTGTCATATTGTGTAGCCGAGATTCATTATACCCTGGTAGGAGCTTTATAAATGACACTTTTCCTTCATTGTAATCAGGATGCTGTAGGACCGAGTTTTTCCTTCAGTTTTAACCATGATAGGAACAGATTTTCCTTCATTTTTGCCCATAATAGAACTAAGTTTTTCTTTCAGTTTTAACCCTGATAGCACCAAGTTTTTCCTTTATTTTTAACCATCAAGTTTTTTTCTCCATTTAAAACCATGATAGGACCAACGTTTTCCTCCATTTATAGCTATGATAGGAACACATTTTTCTCCATTTTTAACAATGATAGTACGAAGTTTTTTCCTTCAGTTTTAACCATGATATGGCCAAGTTTCCCTTCAATTCTAGCTGTGATAGGAACAAGTTTTACCTTTATTTTCATTAATGAAAGGACCAGTTTTTCCTTCCTTTTTAATCAATGAAGGACCAGTTTTCCTTCAATTTTCATCATTGAAGGACCGATGCAATACAAAAGAGAAAACATGTTGACGCCCTGTCATATACCTTGTATATGTCTGAGAGTAATGAAAATCTGAAGTATGAGAAATGGATAAATATTATTTTTAAAAGTGATAGATATTAAAAAAGCCGTTACAGGTCAATAAGATTTCAAAAACTATATTAAATGTTGCAAACTGAACCAAGCATTACAAATACTCTCACGAGCGAGAGCTTGAAGAACAAATCCTTCCATTTAAAAGTTAGTATTATACTCGGCATCATTACCCGAGAGAACAATTGACATATTTTGGTGAACTGGAAGTGTACTTTGATACCTACAATTATATTCAAATATCAGTTTTTCAGATGCTAATACCAGTTCTAGATTTATTGTGGTTGGACTCATTTTACGGCCGATGTCGGGAACCTGCTGGACAAGGCAAAATATATCATCCGCAGAATACACAGCAGAACTACATTAGTAAGCGTGTAACACTACAGTAGTTAGCGTGTAACACTACAGTAGTTAGTGTATAACACTACAGAATTAAGCGTGTAACACTACAGTAGTTAGCGTGTAACACTACAGTGGTTAGCGTGTAACACTACAGTAGTTAGCGTGTAACACTACAGAATTAAGCGTGTAACACTACAGTAGTTAGCGTGTAACACTACAGTGGTTAGCGTGTAACACTACAGAAGTAAGCGTGTAACACTACAGAAGTAAGCGTGTAACACTACAGTAGTTAACGTGTATCACTACAGTAGTTAGCGTGTAACACTACTGTAGTTAGCGTGTAACACTACAGTAGTTAGCGTGTAACACTACAGTAGTTAGCGTGTAACACTACAGTAGTTAACGTGTAACACTACAGTAGTTAACGTGTAACACTACAATAGTTAACGTGTAACACTACAATAGTTAACGTGTAACACTACAGTAGTTAACGTGTAACACTACAGTAGTTAGCGTGTAACACTACATAAGTTAGCGTGTAACACTACAGTGGTTAGCGTGTAACACTACAGTGGTTAGCGTGTAACACTACATTAGTTAGCGTGTAACACTACAGTGGTTAGCGTGTAACACTACAGTAGTTAACGTGTAACACTACAGTGGTTAGCGTGTAACACTACATAAGTAAGCGTGTAAACCTACAGTGGTTAGCGTGTAACACTACAGTGGTTAGCGTGTAACACTACATTAGTTAGCGTGTAACACTACAGTGGTTAACGTGTAACACTACAGTAGTTAGCGTGTAATACTACAGTAGTTAGCGTGTAATACTACAGTAGTTAGCGTGTAACACTACAGTAGTTTACGTGTAACACTACATTAGTTAGCGTGTAACACTACAGTAGTTAGCGTGTAACACTACATAAGTTAGCGTGTAACACTACTGTAATTAGCGTGTAACACTACAGTGGTTAGCGTGTAACACTACACAAGTAAGCGTGTAAAACTACAGTGGTTAGCGTGTAACACTACAGTGGTTAGCGTGTAACACTACATTAGTTAGCGTGTAACACTACAGTGGTTAGCGTGTAACACTACAGTGGTTAGCGTGTAACACTACATAAGTAAGCGTGTAACACTACAGTGGTTAGCGTGTAACACTACAGTGGTTAGCGTGTAACACTACAGTGGTTAGCGTGTAACACTACATGTAGTGAGCGTGTAACACTACTGTAGTTAATGCAGTAGTTACCGTGTATAAGTACAAAAGTTAGCGTGTAACAGCAGAGTCCATAGCACTATAACAAATTGCCAAAAAATACACAATTTCTAGTTCGGGGAGATTGTTATAATTCCGATGATATGCATTTCTTTATCAGAAAGAAGGTCATCAATGTGGGAGGAAACACCGCCTGTTTCCGGGTCTCAATGACGCTTGACTGGTATATTCCCTAGTGGATGGCATTGCCTTTTGTTTCGGGATCTCGATAACGCTTGGCTGTTACTGTCCCTAGCATAGAAAAAAGGACATATCTCCTGTTTCCCGAGTCTCTTCAATGGCTTCTATAGTTCCTGGCATAGAATTGACAACCCTATGTCTCCTGGTTTCAATAAAGCTTGACTGATTTAATCCCTAGTAAGTGAACATCAAACGTTTCCGGGTCTCCTTGACGCTTGACGGGTACGTATAGTCTCTAGTATATGAGTGAAGATCTTAGTTTCAATGAGGCTTTTCTGCAAATTTTGTTCATCTTTCTCAATTACCTGTTTCTGAAATAGCATATATAGGATTCACTGTTGGTATGTACCGACGTGTATCAGAGAGAGCATCTGGTTTTATAACCTTTACACAAATGAAGTGTTCAGATTTATAACGATTAGTGATGTATCAATCAATTGTTTATATTGTTAATTTTGACTTTCTGTTTAAAGAAACATTACCAAAAGATACGCCATTCGACACATAACTTTCTTTATGATATATTTTGCATTCATTAGTCTTTTTCTATAAGTTACTATAATTAAATCCTGCCATGGTTAATATTTCCTAAATCATCGTCGAAAACAGTGCCGTGGAAACTGCTGCAATAAGACCTAAAAGCATGGAAAGCTAACAGAAAAATATCAATCTAGACCAAACCAGAAGTGAAATCAATCTTAAAGGCTTGTTTGTGGAGAAAGCCATGGTAATAAAACCAAAGAGTATATCATCCTATACGTGATAAAGGCCTTTGTTCTCAACAGCGCCGTCTATTGTCTGGAGTTCGTACAAGGGACACTCTTGTGAAATATAAGGAATTAGTAAAGCAGAAAAGTGTAGATCAGTAAGATAAGAAAAATCTGATGAAATCTTACAGGATTTGGTAAAAGGTTCCATTATGGTAGCAACCCGGGACAAACGGGAACCATTAATATCAGATCATCACTTAGTCATCTTGGTAGCTTTGGTATAGGTTTTTTTGGTATATTCTAACACTGAACATTTAAAGACTTTTAAAAGAGGAAATGACATTTTCGGAACCAATCGATTTACATGTCTTATGATATGCGGTATCATTGAACCATATATCTTTTCTAAACAATGAATGTATTTTTGGGTGTATCCTTTCTATGACCATGAATGTATTTTTGGGTTTTTCCTTTCTATACCATGAATGTATTGTTGGAGTTTCCTATTCTAAACCGTGAATGCATTTTTGGGTTTTGCCTTTCTACCATGAATGTATTGTTGGAGTTTTCTATTCTAAACCGTGAATGCATTTTTGGGTTTTTCCTTTCTACCATGAATGTATTGTTGGAGTTTTTATACAAGCTTGCACTTTTTTCGATTAATCACAGTTGGAGGATGAAAGAGGTTATCGAATGTAGTTCTGTTATGATATAGAATGGTCAGTATAACAAAGTTATATGTTCCGAACGAAACGCTATAGAAGTTGTTGTATGAGGGTTCGTATTAAACCACTTTAGGCCCTTAGCACCACTGACGAATCCTAGTAGGATTCAATGGCTGTATGATGCAGAGTTTATTTCATTTTTGGCTCAAATGTATTCAACTCTCAACCTGTTTTGAAAGGTTCTAAACCTTGTATGCTTTTATCATAATTATATTTTATGTGAATGATGTGAAAAAAATGAATTCGATACTTACCTTAGCCAGTTTCTGTATCTTTTGTCTGTATTGTGACGTCATGAGAGCTGTGTGACGTGATTTCGTTATCATTTTAAAGGACTCTCAATATGTCCTAGATTGTTATGATAAACATGGAGTATGGACTTTCTCAAGCTCTGTATCGACGAGGTTCAACGACACGGAAAAAGAGGACATGATGTAAAGTTATATCCGCAGCATTCTCGGCTAGATATAAGGAAAGCATGTATGGTCTCCGCGTTGTTAGAATATGGAACGATCTCCCAGAACATGTTGCCATAGCACCAACAGTAAATTCTTTCAAAAACAGACTAGATAACTGGATATAGGAATTGGAACTGTTGTCACAATTTATTGATTTTATTTATTGTAATAATCATATTTTGGAGTCCGGTATAGAGGATCAAAAGGTCCTGCACTGGTAATAAAATTATCTTATCTTGTCTGATTGTATTACGTGGTTATTACGAGATCTATAATAAGATATATATGTATACTTTTGCATTATTCCATTACTTTACAAGGCCATGTATATATAGATATTTTAATAGATGCGTAAGATCCTACATTGATACATTTTTCTATATAAAAAAACCCAAAAAACAAAACAACATAATGTCAGGATTTTAGCACCCTATGGTGAATTTAAAATCATGACGGATCCCTGAATCTGTGTGGCACAATCTAATACATATCACCAGAGAAAGAAAATCAACAATTCTGCGAAAAAAAAATTGCCTATTTAATATCGCCTAAAGTTCGTAAAACTGGTTTCACAAAAAAAAATTGATACTTGCATCTAATAAGAAAATCGATATTTCATTTATAAAAGAAATGCAGCGCGGTATATTTTTTATGAATCTGTATCGTGTTCTCGGCGCCCATTCGACTCCGTGTTGGTGCCGAGCTTCAATGCATAACAATACTAGATTCTGCGATAAATCTGTGTAATCAGAAAAAACCAATGTTTACTCAAACGAAAATACTAAACAGATCATTACCGGTGAGAGTGTGTAACCGTGTCATGTCAATCGGTCGAATGTTTAGCTTGCTATGATTTATTTCGTTTTCTACTTCCTCCTTTTCAAGGTCGTTTTTCTCAAGCCCTGCTTCAGTTTGTTTGTTTCCTGGGCTAATCACCTCATGAACAGCTAGGGTCATTTTGAGGTAGAGTCTCCATGTAGCAGTTAGCGACTACATCACTGAAAAAATAGAAGCCCATGGCATGCCGATTAGACGAAATGTGTCTTGCCAAAGGACACAACCACGACAGCAAAAGACCGGCCTGTTTCTCAGCTTCCAGAGAAATACAAACTGACATGGGTAGAGTGCGTCGAATAACGTTCCTCGGATCTTCACCTCAGGTTACGTACGTGGCCGGTGCTCTAATCGTTTGAGCTATCGCTGCCTCCTCACCTGAGGTTACGTGGCCGGTGCTCTAATCGTTTGAGCTATCGCTGCCTCCTCACCTGAGGTTACGTGGCCGGTGCTCTAATCGTTTGAGCTATCGCTGCCTCCTCACCTGAGGTTACGTGGCCGGTGCTCTAATCGTTTGAGCTATCGCTGCCTCCTCACCTGAGGTTAGTGGCCGGCGCTCTAACCGACTGAGCTATCACGGCCCCTCACCTGAGGTTAGTGGCCGGCGCTCTAACCGACTGAGCTATCACGGCCCCTCGCATAAGGTTAGTGGCCGGCGCTCTAACCGACTGAGCTATCGCGGCCCCCTCACCTGAGGTTAGTGGCCGACGCTCTAATCGACTGAGCTATCGTGGCCCCCTCACCTGAGGTTAGTGACCGACGC
Organism: Pecten maximus; assembly: GCF_902652985.1. Lineage (NCBI taxonomy): Eukaryota > Metazoa > Mollusca > Bivalvia > Pectinida > Pectinidae > Pecten > Pecten maximus. Next base: position 1,641,834 of record NC_047030.1, read on the forward strand.
TCTAATCGACTGATCTATCACGGCCCCCTCACCTGAGGTTACGTGGCCGGCGCTCTAACCGACTGAGCTATCGTGGCCCCCTCACCTGAGGTTAGTGACCGACGCTCTAATCGACTGATCTATCACGGCCCCCTCACCTGAGGTTACGTGGCCGGCGCTCTAACCGACTGATCTATCGCGGCCCCCTCACCTGAGGTTAGTGGCCGGCGCTCTAACCGACTGATCTATCGCGGCCCCCTCACCTGAGGTTAGTGACCGACGCTCTAATCGACTGATCTATCGCGGCCCCCTCACCTGAGGTTAGTGGCCGGCGCTCTAACCGACTGAGCTATGGCTGCCCCCTCACCTGAGGTTAGTGACCGGCGCTCTAATCGACTGATCTATCACGGCCCCCTCACCTGAGGTTACGTGGCCGGCGCTCTAACCGACTGATCTATCGCGACCCCTCGCCTGAGGTTAGTGACCGACGCCCTAACCGACTGAGCTATGGCTGCCCCCTCCTTGTTTCAGCTTTTGACACGTCTATTATGACAAGCTTTGTTTTTCCCTTTTCTTCCATTTTTACCCGGGACAGATATGCCCTGTTAAACGCTGATGATTAATTTGTTGCTTGTTTTCGTTATCTGCTTCCTCCTTGTTAAGGTTGTTTTCTCAAACCTTGCTTCAGCTTTAGACACTTTTATAAACATTCTGTTGAACGTCTTCTCTATTCAAATCATCTGTTGTAATTTTACTTTCATGTAAGCATTAAAGATAATTTTAAAGGCATTAGTTTGGTTTGGTTTCTGTTAGGTTACAGCCTCTACTCGCGATTCTAAGTAAAACTTACCGGTGGTCAAAAGATTCCCTCCCCCTTTCTCAACATATACTTTTGTCTACGATGGAGTCATAATGCCGTAATGACATGTCATGATGTCGTAATGTCATAATGTCAACATTATTAGAATCAATGAATCGTATTATTTGTTATTTGTTAATTAAGGGACATTGATAACTATTAGAGATGCGTGTTTATATTTTTATTTACTATCGAGATATATACCCGTGTTGTCACATATAACACAAGAGAGTATGAGGTTTGGAGACGGTCCGCACGTCACACCGTCTCTGCACTCGGCTACCTTGGCTCGTGGAAACACTCGTTGCACAAAATGATTGTATTGTGAATGTTTTTTTTTTTTTTTTTTTTTAATCATTTTGTCGTAAATAACAAATACAAAAGATTTAAAAAAAACATTATAAAATAAAATGACAGCATGCTTGGTGATTTCCGTTACTATTGTAGAAGGCCGTCATTCCTAAGTGACCCCCCATATTGCCTTCCCTATTCCCGTGTGCTTGACATTTATCTGTGTTCCAATTCGCCTGTGATGTAAACCTGCTAGCTCTTCAATTATTGCCCCATCTTATTTTTGTTACGTAATTGGCTTCTGCGGTTAAAGTAATCACTTTACCCCTTTCCTGAAAATCCTTTAACCGTCACCGTCTCCGGGAAGTCGTTTAGTCACTGTCAAATTTGGCAAAATCTCTATGAATTCTTCGGATATAATCACAGCTCTGAAATTGTATTGGCAAGCATTGTTAGCTACCTCGTGACATGAGATGTATAGGAATGGATGTGTGAACCCTCGATTTTTTTTTTGAAGTTTTCATTCATTTTTTCTTTCTTCTGAAATCCCTTTCGAATTGATTACATTGTCATTATACATGTGTGTTTAACTGTAGCTCATTTGCTCTTTAACAAGCTGAATGTTCTAGTGAAGTTTTGTTGAAATCATGCATTAAGGTCGTAACCACGAATTTGTTAGAGTTTGTCTTTATTTCTGTCATATTTTGAATTTCCTGTAGTCTAAATCACTGAAAAGAATCTTATAAAAGTTTCCCTCACTAAATCACTTTTTACAATCTTATAAAAGTTTCCCTCACTAAATCACTTTTTACAATCTTATAAAAGTTTCCCTCACTAAATCACTTTTTACAATATTATAAACGTTTCCCTCACTAAATCACTGTGTAGAACCTTATAAAAGTTCCCCTGACTAAATTACTGAGTAGAATCTTATCAAAGTTTCCCTCAAAAAATCACTGAATATAATCTTATAAAAGTTTCCCTCACTAAATCACTGAGTAGAATCTTATAAAAGTTTCCCTCACTAAATCACTGAATATAATCTTGTAAAAGTTTCCCTCACTATATTACTGAATATAATCTTGTAAAAGTTTCCCTCGCTATATTACTGAATAGAATCTTATAAAAGTTTCCCTCACTAAATCACTGTGTAGAATCTTATAAAAGTTTCCCTCACTAAATCACTGAATATAATCTTGTAAAAGTTTCCCTCACTATATTACTGAATATAATCTTGTAAAAGTTTCCCTCGCTATATTACTGAATATAATCTGATAAAAGTTTCCCTCACTAAATTACTGAGTAGAATCTTATAAAAGTTTCCCTCACTAAATCACTGAGTAGAATCTTACAAAAGTTTCCCTCACTAAATCACTGAATATAATATTATAAAAGTTTTCCTCGCTAAATTACTAGGTAGAATCTTATAAAAGTTTCCCTCACAAAATCACTGAGTAGAATCTATAAAAGTTTCCCTCACTAAAGCATCCCTTTTGATTTATTGTAATATTTCATTTACTTCAAGATTATTGGGGGTTTTTAGCTTTGTTTGAACTGTTTTGACTTTTCCTTCTGGACTTTTCGGTGGTGCCAGAACTGTGGACAGAAATCGAAATTCAAAAGTGAAACCAGCAAACTAAAAAAATGGGCCGTATTAAGTTTTGAAGTACAAAAATACACATTGGTCCCCTTACTTAATTAATTTTGTAATTTTGGGTTATTGGGTAATGAAAAACGATGGCGGTTCCTTTACTCTTCACCGTACCTGTGACTCGTACTAAAAAAACTTTGATATTTCAGTATTTCGTGCACACTCTATGTACATGTATATGTGATATAAACATCACCTTACTTGATGAATATTACCGCACGTGGCTGTCACGCCACGATACGTTAATTACCTGTTGAATTGTGGGTAATTATATGGTATACAACATTCTATTCATTGCAATATACATCCAAATAACATTACGATGGGTCGATCTACCCAGATGGTACAATCTGTTCTTGGTGTACTTTATAGCCAGGGTTCAGTTGTATAAGAAACATTAATCCATACATGTACAGTGATGTCGCATGGTAGTTAGTCACCAGCTAAATAAATACTACACTCATTATGGGATGTGTATGTACTTACCTGTCTGTTAAATACTTTATCATCTTATTTCTGTCTTTCCATTAAGAATGAATTTCATGGTGCCATTCCTAATGATAACACGGAAAATTTTATTTTTATATACATATCAAAAGAGAGTCACGTTCTTGTTTAGCTGATTAATCCAGAACAAAACTGTACGACATCGAGAGGAACCGTTGGGGGCTAACGGCTCTAGAAATACGGTCGCTTTCCAGCTTTGCTGCCTACTGCAGAAATAAACGTACGATATATGATATAGAAGGGAACTGTTGGAGGCTAACGGCTCTAGAAATACGATTGCCTTCCAGCTTTGCTGGTCACTGCAGAAGTATATTTACGCTCTATGATACTTGGTTTTCGTTGTCTTTCTTTCTCAACTTACAAACTCAGGATTTAGCCTAGTAATTGGTCATTGGCTTATATAGCGAGGGGTCGCTAGTTGGAGGATGGACAATTATCACATAAACATGATAATCATGTAATTATTGGTATCTTCCTACATACAGTACAGCTCTCTCAGACTTTGCACAATCCGTACGTTCACGTAAATGTACACGGCCTTGACCTTCCGTAACACCTGGTCTTAGCCTCCTTCCAAATATTCAGATGTCTCCGTGAAATATCTCTTTTGTTCATACGTCGGTATTCTCTATCACCATCGGTAACAATATATATAATCAGAAATATGCATTAACCCCAAAACGCGATTAGCTGTTTAGATGAATCCGCCATTTAATCAAAATGTATTCTTACGACATACGACAGGTAGTGATCACGAATGCGTGGCTATTGAGTCGCCAGGGATATTGTCATTTTCATTACTAATCTTTAAATGCTGTGTAATAGTCTCGATATCAGCTGACGTTTAAGTAATGTATGTAAGAGGAAAGTGAAACAAAACATGCATTGATGTGTAACACTTATCGTTAGTACAGTAGCGCGTGCCAAGCAATGTTAGTCACATTACCTATTGGAAACTCCGCAACAGGCCAATGTAGTCAATAAATAATGCAGATAGGACAGAGCAGTTACAAGTAGTCGATTGTGTGAGTTATGGGATTACACATAAATCAATAGGCTAACAAGCTCCCAAAGTACTGCCATGAAATTATAGTTATCTATAGAAAAATCACCATGTTTCATTTCTCGTTCCTCAGATTGGTCAGTGTTATCTAGATAAACCTGTGATGTTACAGCATGTACTGGGTAAAGATGATATAGGAAAGTTTATTCACACCGTCCTTCATAATTGGGCACTGTTTGTAAAAAAAAAATGTTTAAGTACAAATGAAATTGTGAAATTACGCTTATTGAGTTACCAAAAAGATCTCTCGAATACCATATTTCAAATCTCGGTGAAAACAGCAGTCCAGTTACATATATAAATATATTCATAAAATAAACATTTACATATTCATAAAACAAACGTTTACATACGCATAATACAAACGTTTAGATATTCATAAAATAAACGTTTACATATTCATAAAACAACGTTTAGATATTTATAAAACAAACGTTTACATATTCATAAAACAACGTTTAGATATTTATAAAACAAACATTTACATATTCAGAAAACAACGTTTAGATATTTATAAAACAAACGTTAACATATTCATAAAACAACGTTTAGATATTTATAAAACAAACGTTTAGATATTCATAAAACAACGTTTAGATATTTATAAAACAAACGTTTAAATATTCATAAAACAACGTTTAGATATTCATAAAACAAACGTTTACATATTCATAAAACAAACGTTTTCATATTCATAAAACAAACGTTTACATATTCATAAAATAAACGTTAAGATATTCATAAAAAAAACGTTTGCATATTCATAAAACAAACGTTTACATATTCATAAAACAAACGTTTACGTATTCATAAAACAAACGTTTACATATTCATAAAACAAACGTTTACATATTCATAAAACAATCGTTTACATATCCATAAAACAAACGTTTACATATTCATAAAACAAACGTTTACATACGCATAATACAAACGTTTAGATATTCATAAAATAAACGTTTACATATTCATAAAACAACGTTTAGATATTTATAAAACAAACGTTTAGATATTTATAAAACAAACGTTTAGATATTTATAAAACAACGTTTAGATAATCATAAAACAAACATTTACATATTCAGAAAACAACGTTTAGATATTTATAAAACAAACGTTAACATATTTATAAAACAACGTTTAGATATTTATAAAACAAACGTTTAGATATTTATAAAACAAACGTTTAGATATTTATAAAACAAACGTTTAGATATTCATAAAACAACGTTTAGATATTTATAAAACAAACGTTTAAATATTCATAAAACAACGTTTAGATATTCATAAAACAAACGTTTGCATATTCATAAAACAAACGTTTACATATTCATAAAACAAACGTTTACGTATTCATAAAACAAACGTTTACATATTCATAAAACAAACGTTTACATATTCATAAAACAATCGTTTACATATCCATAAAACAAACGTTTACATATTCATAAAACAACGTTTAGATATTTATAAAACAAACATTTACATATTCAGAAAACAACGTTTAGATATTTATAAAACAAACGTTAACATATTCATAAAACAACGTTTAGATATTTATAAAACAAACGTTTAGATATTTATAAAACAAACGTTTAGATATTCCTAAAACAACGTTTAGATATTTATAAAACAAACGTTTAAATATTCATAAAACAACGTTTAGATATTCATAAAACAAACGTTTACATATTCATAAAACAAACGTTTGCATATTCATAAAACAAACGTTTACATATTCATAAAATAAACGTTTAGATATTCATAAAACAAACGTTTGCATATTCATAAAACAAACGTTTACATATTCATAAAACAAACGTTAACATATTCATAAAACAAACGTTTACATATTCATAAAACAAACGTTTACATATTCATAAAACAAACGTTTACATATTCATAAAACAAACGTTTACATATCCATAAAATAAACGTTTACGTATTCATAAAACAAACGTTTACATATTCATAAAACAAACGTTTAGATAATCATAAAACAAACGTTTACATATCCATAAAATAAACGTTTACGTATTCATAAAACAAACGTTTACATATTCATAAAACAAACGTTTACATATTCATAAAACAAACGTTTAGATAATCATAACATAAACGTTTACGTATTCATAAAACAAACGTTTACATATTCATAAAACAAACGTTTACATATTCATAAAACGAACGTTTACATATTCATAAAACAAACGCATCAGTCGCGGAAGATACATAATATATTCTGTAACAGAATGTTCCTACATGAAATGTCATTACATGGGAATGTAGATATATAAATCTGCTTATTCCGCTGACATTTATAGAATCAGATGACACCTCTATAGAATCAGGTGACACCTCTATAGAATCAGATGTCACCTCTATAGAATCAGATGACACCTCTATAGAATCAGATGACACCTCTATAGAATCAGATGACACCTCTCAATCCAGATTTTGACATAAGTTTGGAATATATGGTTCTGTCGCTCCCTAAGTACCTAAACTTTAGGTCCTCGGTACCACTGATGATTTTAGGAGGACGAAGCAGCTGTATAATGCAGTTTATTCATATGGCTCTACTGTATATAACTCTCGGCCTATATGTTAAAGGTACTTATCTTTTGTACAGTCCTTATACACAGTGGCTAAATAGACCATGTTCAATTAGATATCAAATCGACAGGTGTCCATAGCCTAAATAATCTACACATATATCTACATATTTTTTTTAATCTATTTTTACTTATTATTTCAAAACTGTATTAATAAAACTAAATATTAATACTTTGCTCAACAATTTCTGCATAGTCGATTCGAGAAAAATAAGGTAGAAGCATATGAGAGGACACATATCCTGCCTCTCCCTGACATAGACCGGAAGTTGAGGTCATGTGACAGGTGGTCTTCTGTTGTAGAACCGATTCACAGTTTAGTCGCGAATCTCAGTACTGAGGATTATACAAGACACACACAACATATTAACACTTTCACTACTAAAATAAAACGTGATAATGGTACTGCGGCTGTTGTTTCATTTAATTTTTTTCTCGAAATATCTAAGGAAAGCCAACCATGTCCTTCAGAAGTTCTTTGTCTTTTTTCCATGCAAAATATTTAAGAGACAAATAAAAATAATAATTTGAAATTTTTATTTGATAAATTGCTATAATGCTGCTTTCTTTAACTGTCAATACTGTATATGAGTTAAAAAAATATATACTTTTTGCAATATTGTAAAAAAAATATATACTTTTTGCAATATTGTGTCTTTTCTGTAACTTAGATCAAATGAGTTTTTTCCGATAATGAATCATTTTTGGAGGGGCCATTCTTATAACTGAAATTTTATGTTAAAGACACCAAACCATATCAGTCTGATATAGATTTTCAAAACCATGTACCTTCCTTGATAAGATTGTTAGCAATATGTGTTTTTCCCCCGTGAACTACGTCGGATAGGGGTAGTATCGAAACATTAGCCAGGTAACAGTATAACACTCACAAACGTGAAACCCCAATCATCACCTACAAACGCTCAACTATATAAAACACTTTTACAAAAACACGAGAGGGAGCAAAGTAGAGCGAGAACCCCAAGTATCGACCAGATTCCGAATATAGCTGAACACATCAAACTTTTATAAATTTTTGGACCCATGACAAATATCCGAACCATTTTGCAAAATGCTGCAAATTGATTTGGACACTAAGTGGATACTGATTGACGGATCGGTATTAAGGGACAGGATGTTACAAGCGAAAATGAACACTAATCTGTGGTCGATTGAAAAAGATTGACGTTTTTGAAGATAATGTTTTCAATAGAGTCGGCGAAGACGTAAAAATCACTTACAGTTCATGAGAATCTATGTTCGTTTAGCGTACCAAGTTATATAGCGATTAAACAGTAATTACTCGTTTTCTGCACGTGACCGTTAATGAGCCGATACGCCAATTTAAGTGTGTTCAATTCCTCGAGGAATTTGCTAAATGTGCGTATGTACCGAGAAAACACCATGCATATAGCATTTAAGCCGAAAAATGGTCTCAGTCACGATTTCAAAGTAAAAGCACGTCTGGAAGAGCGTCTTTTCAGAAATGTGTGAAAGAATGGCATTTTGAATGCTGAACTTTCCAGTAGCATGAGCATGAAAGGAATGTAGATATATGACGTGGATGGGGAGACTGAGAGTTTAGTCCCACTAACTGTTTCTAGGTTATTTCAGTATTTACTTTTTCCTTTTGTACTTTTATTTATTTATCTGTTTATTTTTTTTTCTGAGAGACATGGGTGCTCAGTGGTGTTAGACATATATCTACATGTACTAAAATAGATATTTTATTGTGGCCTAGAAGGACGAAACGGCTGTATGATGCAGTTTAACTCATTTCTGATCTACTATATCTAACTCTACATGTGTTTTGGTATGTGTTAATATCTTGTGAGTCTTATGTACAATCCTCTCAGAACGTTTTCTAAGGAGTGCTGCTTCATATTCCGTGCATTTCTCAACTCAGCCTTAACGCAGAGTTACAGAATGATGTTAGGACATCAAGCGAACACTTGTGCATAAACAAAACCGGAAGTCTAATACAAAGTCGATAACAGGGGGGCAACCAAAACCGGAAGTCTAATACAAAGTCGATAACGGGGGCAAACAAACCGGAAGTCTAATACAAAGTCGATAACAGGGGGGCAAACAAAACCGGAAGTCTAATACAAAGTCGATAACAGGGGGGCAAACAAACCGGAAGTCTAATACAAAGTCGATAACAGGGGGGCAAACAAAACCGGAAGTCTAATACATGCCTCATCGACCACGCCTGTCATTTAAAGAAATGAGCATTGAACTTATCGAGCTTTTTATCTATTTTGTGTTGACTATTAATCAATTTCAATAAGAAAAAGATTTTACTATTCCATCATAAGGCGATGTCGTCGGAAACAAAACATTTATATCTTTTCATACATATGGTATACATACATCAAACATGATAAAGAGCTTTCTAAAAACCACAAGGGCTTTTCTTGGATAAAAGGGGGCTTTCTTAAAACCAATCAGGCTCTTCTGGAAAAAAGAAAACAATGCTTTCTTAAAACCACGAGGGCTCTTCTTAGATCAGAAACAAAAAAAACGGCTTTCTTAAAACCATGCCAAAAGCGAGAATGTTTGATGTTGATGAATAAGTCACCTTGCCTTAAGCCACATCCTCGGAAACAGTGTAAACATATTATCCGGAATGTATTGATAGATGATTGGTTTTGAAGTTTGGGATTCACGCAATCAGAATGTTATATTACATGCAATACTTTGTTAATTAACATTGTTTCATGCTAGAAGAATATATTCTATAATATGAAGGTTGTTTATAAGATAAAATATTGTTCAGCTAGATGAACGCTTTATTACTAATCTAACGTATCAATAATCCAATAAAAAGGTTTTGGTATTCAAATGGAGGAATGAATCATATACGTGAGGTACTGGATTTTTTGTCGCGGCGCCAGAGCGGAGGTACATACCAATTGCCGTTGACGTATTCTTCGATGCCGACGTTCAAGTCTCGGTCCACATGATTGGTAAAGAAGATGCGCTTTGTTCAGTACCACAACAAGGAATGTATCATGAAAAGTAGACATTTGGATTACTTTTGGTGAATGTTCTAGCTTGAAATTTAGATCGGTTATTAGAAATCTTCATAATTTCCCAAGGGACTGTACAAACGACCGCGGTGGCCGGGTGGTAATGGTGTCCAGACACTTTACCACTAGCCCTGCACCTCTGGGTTGCAAGTTCGAAACCCACTTGGGGCAGTTGCCAGGTACTGACCGTAGGCCGGTATTTTTTCTCCGGGTACTCCGGCTTTCCTCCACCTCAAAAACCAGGTTCGTCTTTAAATGACCCTGGCTGTTACTAGGACATTAACAAAAAAAAAACCGAACCAAAGTACAAACGACACACACGGCATATCTGTCGTCAGTCTCGGAAGGACCAAATTGTAGAAATCCATGAGGGTCACTGAAATGAACTTGCAAAAATGGATGATATTACACTCTGTGTTTTGGTGTTTTGGCTCCATAAAAATATATTAAAGTTAATAATTTAATGTACTGTACACAATCCCTGTAAAAATCTACTTAAATTGATTGACGGGTTCTTTTCTCTTTGAAATTATTACGCCGCTGTATTAGCCAATCAAAGGAGACGTTACAAACAGGAACGTCATTTCTAAACCAATAAAAATGAGTTTTACAGGCAACATTAATTTATATCAATCTGATAAAATGTGGATAGTGTGTAATTTTAAAGGAACATGCAGTATGTGTGTTATCTGAAGTGATGTCACTATTTAAAATAAATGAACCACGGGGACTTTAAACAGCAATCAATCTCGTAGCATTGTACAAAAACACATCAGCAAATATCACTCTTAATAATTAATTGATTATTATTTAATAGTATATGCTGTGTAAGGTATATAAAGTATCATCAGTTATTTCTTCATTGTAGACTCGGTGCTGATGCTACTGACTAAAAGTATGGTACACCAGAAGTGTTTGCTATGGTCCATTTAATCCAATTGTAGGCATATGCATGTAACAAATTAAACATATTTAACCGACATTTGTTCATCGATTATACTGTCATGTACTCTCTGTTAACTTATGAGAATGATACCAAGAAATGATGAATATCAAAATAACGAGTATTTAATTTTAGTTTGGACAACATTTTCCTGACATTGATAGAATTAGAAATCGACTAATGATAGCTGAATTTAACGCTATCCTTAGCTCACCGTATTTTGTAACTTGAGACCTGATGCTAGGATGACCGGGTGTTAGAATTTTAATAACTTTTCATAGAGTATAGCACGTGGTTCCGACACGCTGTGGGCTGATGGGACTATACATAACTAGATGTGAGCGAGGGCATGGTTGTAACAGCTTGTAAATGAATACTATGAATATTGTCAATACTGGGCCTACGAAATCGATACACGGTACGGAAATGTTCCCACATCTGACTTCCAGTAGCCTACCATAAGCAATGTTTCGTTAAACGCTGTTTTAATAGGACATTAGCTCTAGTGATGGAAATCATCCGTTAGAGGTTGAGGTCAAGGTCATTTTCACAGATTATCTTACACATAACCATTTTTTCTGTTTGTAATTCTGAGTTTGTTTTCCTGTATTCTACGATACAGAAAGTAGATGTAGTTTAAACTATGAGTAGAGAGCCTGCAATACGCATTATGCCGCTCGTCTTGTTCTTGAGTTCGTGACATACAAATATTTAAGGGTTAACTTGAATATATTTTCATGTTATTGAGATATAACACAAAATACTTTAAAATCTATTTAAATGTACAAGAATATCCAGACCATTTTCTCTGGGACAGTAAATAGAGATTATACAAGGACAGAAGGCAGGGTCAAACGAACTTCTCCCGAAAGGTACTATAATATTAACATGCGGATAGGTCAAACTGTCTCTGAATCTGTTCGTCCGTCGTGTATTGGTCGGGATACAATACTAGGTATATATCTACCATATGACTATAGTGAATGTATTATGTATAGCCTTCCTCTCTTGACACCGGTTCATTGTACAGGGTAAGATCGATGAAGATGCGCAAATATGAAGTTTCTTTGATGTCTGGGATGAGAGACTAGCTTTATATGAATATACGATTTTTCTCAGGTGGCGAAGCTTTCCTTTTCTCTGTGTCTCAATACTGACATCAGACTAGACATTCATGGTTTGTTAGTACTTAAATCTTTGTCTATAAGTGGAAATATGGTCGGTTGGCCGTTAGAAACAAAGATCGGACCAATGTTCTGATAATATCACTTATCCATGAGGTGAATTCGGTGACGGAATAGCGACTCCATTCGGATCTATCAAAATAGAACAATGTCTGGCAATGATTGATGGGATCAGTCATATCGGTTTAGAAGATCTTATTAACGACTACAATCGAAGCGAATATACATGGAGGGCTTTTGTAGAGAGACACATATAAGCACAAAATAATTCATACAAACTATCTCAAAGGATTGTTCCGGCAAGTTGTCTGTAATTACAAGTCTAGTCTAAGGATGTGGTTTGACCTCCATTTATTTACATATTGACCCTCTGGATCAATACAGGCTGATTATACTTGACCGTTACGTCCAGATACTGACCGAGTAACATCAATTCCTTACTCTTAAAGATATAACATGGCGTTGGCGTGTTCTGTTACCGTTAACCAATAAAAACTCGCGGTATATTTATTTTCGCGGGGTTCGCTTGTCAGGGCAATGGTGAAATCAGTCGCTGTGACCATGTTTACTACACATCTATATGAATTCAAGCGAAACTAGGGACACGTCTTCATATCACGAAAATACAGGAATGTCACCGTGGTTTGTTTGTTTGCTGTTTTTTTTCGCCCTGTGGACAGCAAGGATCATTTTGATGGAGGATGTCCTTGTAGCAGTTTGTGACTACCTCACTTAACAAAATATGGGAGACTCGTTGCATAATATCCAGAGCAATTAGAGCAAAAGACACAAACGCGGCAGCATAGACCGACAAATTCCTCAACTGCCAAAGAAACACAAACCTAAACGGGTAGGGAGCGTGGAACCACGCATCTGGGATCTTCACCCAAAATAACATGTACATGGCTGGCGCTCTAACCGACGGAGCTTTCGTGGCCCCTTTTCACTGCGAAAATATCAGTGTGGGAAAAAACGCGAAAATCAAGAGTCACGAAAATGTTTATTGTATAATGTGTACAATGTATCTCCAATTTGAAGTAAAAACGGAGAAAGTTCTTTCATTTCACGAAAAGAAGTTGGTTAACAGTATAATAATACAAATGAATGTTCTGTAGCATAACATTATTTTATCAGAAAACAAAGGCTTTCTTATAGGCACAAACAATACCTTATATTCCCACGACCGAGAAAAATACTTTCGTGTGGGTACAAACAATATCTTATATTCCCAAGACCGAGAGAAATACTTTCTGGTGGACACAAACAATGTCTCATATCCCATGACCGAGAGAAAGGCTTTGTTCTGTTTTGTAACCGTCTATCCTACATAATAAGTTTGTAAGTATATTCTAGAAGACAGTCCCTGTTCCTAAAACTGCCTTATTCTATGTTTAACTTGATATGGAAGTTCTCATTGTCTTAACCATTTGTGTTTACATACGCTACTTAGAGATGTCGTTGTATTATGAAATGGCGTTATTGACTTATTTACAAACAAATATAGAGTATCGTTCACGCATTAATAAAAGTACGTGAGGCACAATTTGATCTGGTTCTTATTAGTCTGGATGATATTCCAGTATGTGTTTTTTGTGGTCTACGTGGTATTGATATTAGCCATTATTGTAACCGTTACCGCTGGAAGTATCCCGCATACTGTCAACATATTGGGACACCCGTCACGGCGAAGACTACTAATTCGTGAGCTGGAGGAGGACAAACAGGAATCCCACTGGAGTGTCCACAAGCTGTGTCATGGATGATACGATTTAGGAGAAGGAAAATCGAATTTCTGGAACAATTGGTCTGTACAGGAAGCCATGCATGCGTTATGCACGCTCAGTGTTATCGAGAAGTCTCATAACCAAGGTCATTGCGTGCTGAGTAGGGTTGCCTACTTTTGTGTATGTCATCCTATTCGGGCTATATAAGTGCAAATGGAAATAAATCTTGAGGAGTTAAGAAAATCAAATGGGCTACATAAACCTTCGTCCATAGATATACATATTAAACCTGTAATTATTTGGTAATTTTGTGTTAACGAGAAATAATCTGATTCTGAACTGGTGCACACACAACAGAAAATACCGACATTACTTAAAAATAATGCTAAATCAAAAACAACAGATTATACCGGCATAATAACGAAACCGTAATTCTTACTAAAAAACAACAGAGAATACCGACATAATAACGAAACCGTAATTCTAACTCAAAAACAACAGAATACCGACATAATAACGAACCCGTAATTCTAACTAAAAAACAACAGAGAATACCGACATAATAACGAAACCGTAATTCTATCTAAAAAACAACAGAGAATACCGACATACTAACAAAACCGTAATTCTAACTAAAAAACAATAGAGAATAACGACATAATAACGAAACCGTAATTCTAACTCAAAAACAACAGAGAATACCGACATAATAACGCGTAATTCTAACTCAAAAACAACAGAGAATACCGACATAATAACGCGTAATTCTAACTCAAAAACAATACAACGAGGTTTAAAATATGTACAAAAACCATGATCTGCGAGGAGTCTACTGAGAAAGAACAGGGACAATATGAATGTAAACTTGGCATACAGGGTAAATTATTCAGCTGCGCTTGTTTTCGCATTCGAGTCGCTTCAGCCTGTCAATTGAAAGCACGCCGTATTGGTGCTCTGCAGTAAAGTGCATGCGTGTTAAGTAGCCATCATGTCAAGATTTGGCAGTCATATTTTATTATAGCTATGTTTATATAAACACTAGCCCAGCTGTGCCGCCTGTCCCCATGGGAAGAAGCGAGCTAACCGTGATTCATCTTACACAATTCCGTCTCAACCTCTGATAATTTCGCTGGAATAGTTTTGAAAAACTCCCAGCAGAACTTCGTGTTGAAACACTACTTCTTTTGACTGTCTAGCTGATTGAACTGTCGTCGGCGGATGATGTTCATCTCCAGGGGGCTGGCCGTCTGTCTGACCAGCCATCCGATACTAAAAGTCAATCATTTTAGGAATACGTTGGAAAATATACTTCTGAACTTCATATTACAAGATTTGATTTTCTGTTCAATATATCTTCATCAGACGGTGAACGTTTTCCCCTATTGCTCTACCATTGTAGTCTTTGCTTGACAAAGGAAACATACTTTTTCAAAGGTCTCAAACACAAATTTATATTTGTGTTTAAGATTAACATCTTTCCAAATTATATTTCACCATGTAGAAAACGGATGAACCACATCCCCAATAAATTAGCCAGTTTTATTTGTTGTTTTTTTTAAATTCATGCTTCAACACATAGGATCTGCGATATATCCTTACAAAAACTCCAGCCGTTTTAATTGATATAACTTTACAATGTGTAGTGGAAAAAATACACGGAAATTTATTTTATTTGTATATGAAGCAATAATTTCGACTTTTGTATGTTGAAAATCAGTAGATTATCATTATCAGTACAATAATTGAGTTAGCGGAAACAATCGTCAACATCTTAATCGATACGATTATGACAATGAAAACAAACAATGTCAGGTATAACTAACATTAATGTATTCACCATTAGAGTCATTAACCTGTATTTTTGTATATATTTGACTATTGTTCATCACATGACCTTATGATTTCAAAATACTCTAAATTATATTTTACAAAACCATGATTTGATTTGGAACATTCTTTGACAGTTTTCATTAGCATTCTTCCAATCGATGGTTTTTAAATGATCATCAGATTGTAAATGATAATGACCACGAGGACAGTGAGATGAGGGTCGTAATTGTACCGGCATTTAGTAACACGACATCAACACCAAATAAAAGAGAAAAACTACATTAGTTTTGTAATGTTGTGTGATGGAGTTAATGACATTTTCACCTCAACATTGAGTCACCGCCGTCTCCTGGAACAGTATCGGTTAACCCTGATAATATCATTCTGAATATCTACGCATGCGCAGTGTCTACACGTGCACATGTATCGTGGTTTGAAAGAGACGAACTATTGGTCTAATACAGTTAGGGAGGCACGTGCGAAGAGTGACGTTTCCCTAAATGTGTATAATTGATCATTGCGATGGAGAAATAATTTTACGAGCGATGAGGGAGACAAGGTTGACGCGCTGGTCCACAAGATGGCTTCGGTTACGACTTGGGATCTTCTCTGGAGACACTGAACGGACTCTACGAAATGAACATTAAATATATTGAGTATCCCCATTTATAGTCAATTAACCCCCCGAGCACAAAACGGTCTGTCGTACCTCACAAGAGACAGAAAAAACGTCTTCCGGTAAATGAAATTGTGGTGTAGACATTACATATATGATGCATCAAATAACAGGATGTTTTTAGTTTATTCGACACATTAGTTCATTTCTCTCGGGGATGTCTGTGTAACAGTTCCTACCAAGAACTTTCTTGAAGATTCATATTGGGCAAATTCGCAATGAAAGACATAACACGTATTGAACTTTTTCAAAAGGATTAGGTCAAAAAAAATGTAAAATACGAAGGTACATTACTTAAAATGCTTATAAATCATCAAATACGACACCCTTTTCTCAGAAGGATTTACAAAAGCAAACATTGAAAAACAAAATGTACGTTACTTAGGCTATATCATTTCGTTGTTTTTTCATTTAAGTTGCTTTGACAAAGGGGCATTGCTAAACGGAAGGTCTTCTCGAGAATAATAACAGCTTATCATGAAGGAAATTGAGTGAGTTCCATGCCATTGATAAAAGCAAACTGCAGTAGACTGGATACATGGGGACACATGGCATGGCTACGATTCTCTGGAGACCAACACACAATATGTCGACTAATTGCAATGATTGCCTCGTTTTACAAGTGTCGTTATAAGCCGGCACATACGGCCGTGAACCAGCCACCGCCGCCTAATTATAGAGTTAGGACGAGTACATAGTCAGGTTTCTCTCTGCACTCAAAATCCCCTCGGGAGGGCATCCATCTCTTTATCAATAATTGTCGGCATTGTTAAGGACAGGCGTACAAGTTCTGCCCTTAAACAGTTTCAAGGCAAATCAGATCCATGACTACTTATTACCCATAATGCTTGTGTAAAAATCACTTCCGGAAATGCCATGTAAGAATTAGATTTTGTTTTTGTCATTGTTGCTCGATTTATTTCACAGTAATTTGAATTATTGGTGATGGGTGCTTCTGTTATATAACGCGGCGATAGGACCAATACTCGCTGAAAATTGTTTATAAGCGGCATGCAATGGGTAATTATAGAACGAAACGTTTGATAATTTTATCACTGATAAATCAGATTTTGACAAAAGGGAGAAATCTGCCAACGTTATATGAAAGAAAACGACTATCACCGTAGCTACTTTTGATGTTTGAAAAGCAATTAGGGGTTTTGAAATTCTCATTTGAATTATTGGCATTAAAAAATAGAGTTGCCAATCTTTATAACCTCTCGGCTTGCAGGAATTGGGCAAAGGACTTTTTATTCTTAATGCCCCTCTTTAATTGGCAAAAAGAATTGTTCTCCCTATTAATTGTTTATGTATTTCTACTGTTTTCATAAAACAATAAATACATATTGTATCAAAGAAAAAAGAGAAATCAACCGACCCTTGATATAGCGCCAGATATAGGCAGATTGACACTCCTCAAACGTGCCAACACTTGAGTGACGAATAGGATTGTGTATGAGGACTCGTGAACTGAATCTCCCCCTTCAGAGACTACACTTCAATAATCTTTGTAAATGACCATATTAGGCCATCATAACGAATTTTTGTGTTTTTTAAACAAGAGTCTTTTTTTTGCATCTCTTCCTCTATCTTATTGACAATTTGTTTTGGGCTGATGTATTCGAAAACCTTATTTTGGAATTATAATTGTGATTATTATATTGCTACCAAATTCAATTTATTTCTTCACTGTTGTTTTTGTTTGCTTGGTGTTAGAGCTTAGCTTCCTGTTATCCTATTTAGAAAATCAGATAACAAAAAATGGCCATGGTATTGCCTAAAGCCGACAGTTATATAGCGGGACACGAAACGTCCATCTAGTTTCTTTGATCCCTGCTATTCACAATCGCCAATGTGACTGATTATCAGGCTAAACTCAGTTCGGCCATAACCTGATTTGTATCAGTCAGCATATCACCCTTTCTCTATTAACAGAAAACCATGATGGACACTGAATTGCTACACCAAACTAGCATCTCGAGTACTCTTGAATCTAAGCTGATTATATGTACATTTATCGACCGAAGCGTTAAGAAGAGAGCGATTAGTTTTGCTACCGAAATAGTCTACCGTTTTGCTTGTCGAAACAATCAGCTGTTATATGTACCGACATGACATTTGTTAGAAATTGCCCGAAGGCTTACACATTTTACAGGAACAGATGGCAGTCTAGTGATCATAACCATTACTTCCAATTACGTGGTTCAGCGCATCTTAATTAAAAATGGCCATTACAGGGGGTGGTTTACAGGCCGTATATGTGTGCGGGGATAACGTAATGATTGCATATATGGTAAACTCGTTAATTTTAAAAGATGTCGATTGCCTATTGATTTTGTTAAACGTTGATCTGATACCTTAATGCAATTACATGTATCTGCAGTGTTGATTGATTTTGTTTCTGTGGCGATTTCCGGAAAGAAAATTTGCCTGCGACACATATCAATGATAATACTAATTGATACAATGTTAAACACAGGAATACTGTACACAAGAAGTCAATTGCTAATGGTAAATACATAAAAATTAAGTTGATCATTACGTTAATTCCATCACGCCTAACGCGATGTTTGTATAGTCATTCTGTCGGTTACTTCCTGTAAATGATTATATCCGGTATATTGTTCAGTTTCACGATTACTCTTTCGATATTAATTTCACAACCATTTCTGATAGGAACTTACTGACCATCTTACTACATCTTTGTATGAACATAAGTCTACAACTGTCCGCCTACTAGTTGATTTATAAATCGTGTACATTATAATTGTCGTAATTACCTGTACATCATATACATGTCCAAATACCTTGATATTGTACGTTGTTTGATTTAACCGTAATATGTATGAACCTCAAGGCTTAAAGTTGATAAACATTTTATTGTATTTTCAGGTGTTGGAGTTCGTGGCTTTGACATCCCCGCCGGGAGCCCCTCGTAAGAAAATTGAGAATGCCGTCATTTGGCTTGTCCTCGTGGAGTCCCTGTGTCTCCCCCACCTCCTCTGGATCGCCAGCACGCGCTATCGACATGCATTCGTCTATATATGGCGTGTGCGCGTGCTCCGAAGACCCGCTGAGGAAGAAGAGGGTACGATGCGATATTTGTTTTAAACTTAAGTCAGGGTGAAGATGGGTCTCAGAATTCGGTGTAAACTCCTCAATAACTTCTAAACCAAGTACTGTCAGTAAATATGTCCGCCACGAATAAAAATGGCAAACATTTTGTCACCAAAACGTGATATTAATTAGAATCTTGCATTCTACATGCATGGTATATTATTTACCGTTGGCTCTCGAAGCGACGTTCTGCGACCATATTTGCTCATCATACCAAATTACACACTCATCATTCCTAACACGTTCGACCCCCTGTAGCTGAAGTTTGTGATTGTATTTTTTATTTGTTTATTTATTTTTACAATCTTACAATATATTGTTAATAACCAGGATGGTCTGTATTATACTAGTATATATTACTATATTAGCACAAAATTAATATTGAAAGCGCCTGGAAGAAACATAAAGTTCAAAATTTTTATTCCACAACCTCAACCCAAGTCATATTAAAGATACTGCATGTCAGGCGACAGTCACATACCGGTATGTACAACGGTAAAAATCTGTTGGCTCAGATTTATAGAAAAAAAAACATTTTTACTCAAATAGATCTAGAACTTCAGCATTCCAAAGCAGTTTTATTTGTAAAATGACGTCCATGACATTTAATAAGCCTCCTGACTACCCGGGCTGTCACTAATGTTCCCAAACTACAAGGTCTGACGTGGTTTTCTCTGATGGCGCCTGAAGATCGTAGAAGGACCCCTGTAGGATTTTTTTTCTTTACTTTTCCCACTGTTAACGTTTCTTTAAAGAAACCGCCATTTATAATATATATTGCTGTTTTTCAAATTTTCTAAACAAAAAACACATTTTTTTCCTAAATGACGGTACAGGTCTTCGGATCATTCAGTATGAATCCTGAATGATACTTGTCATCTCAAGGATTCTTAATTATCAGTTCTCGCTGATTTAGAAATATTTATTTTACCACAGCATGAGTTTTGAGGAATTTTCCCATGTACATTGTACATATAGGTGGGCAGTTCTGAGTGACTTTCCGTGTTGATCTGTTGTTTTAATTAATTTGAGATGTTTCTTATAAAATTCTTGTAACACTAAAATGCCCTCAGGTAAAGATCCTACGTGTGGTTGACGTAAATTGTAGGATCACATGTATACAAAGCCATACAAACAACCATGATCGGCCTTCACAAATGTGCTGTACAAAATCAAAAGTATGAGACTCGAGATTAATATAGGTATTGTTGTAATCATCATATGATATAGATATCTAGGTATATCCTATAGAAACTGACGTCACCACGTAACCAGGACAACCTTCTCACAGGAAATCGAAATATCATTGGACATTTGCTACATTTTTCAGTTGTAATAAATAAATAAATAAATAATCAGTTGATGATACGTTCCCAAAATCGGGCTGGTAGAAATGGAGCCACCAGGCAAATCGACGAGAAATGCGGTAAAATAAGAATATGGGTTAATGCAGGAAGAAATATGTGTAAATACGAGGGCTGATTGATATGTACTGAGCCTCGTATTGAAGTTGCCAGTGGTGTTTAAGGGACCTCAGTGCCACTTTTATAGAACTCTATTTCTTGGCTGTTCAAAAAGTCATCCACTGCATGTATGACGTCATCATCGGACTGAAAGTGGAATGGCAGCCATGGCAATAACAGACTTGTGAACAGGAGCATTGTCCTGATGGAATAACATAACTTTAGTGAGCTTTCCGCGGCGCTTAAGTTTAATATTTCCCCGTAACTGCCTCAGAAGTGAAGCATAGTATGTGTCATTGTTTATTTGTCCCTTTTGGAGATAATCTATCAGCAGAATATCATCTGCATCCCAGAAAACCAAGGTCATAATCTTCCTAGCTGAGGGAACAGTCTTTGCCTTCTTTGGCGGGGGACAGCCAGGGTGCTTCAATTGTTTCGATTGTTTTTTGGCCTTTGGGGTAAAATGTTGGACCCATGTTTCATCCATAGCGACAAATCTCTGAAGAAAGTTGGCAGAAAGTGCCTTCCTCAAAAAGGTTCAGATTAGCACGCGAGAATGTGCGCCTTGTGTGCTTCTGATCAACTGTCAGAAGTCTTGGTACCCATCAGACTGAAAGCTTTCTTATTGCAAGATCCTCGGTCAGAATAGAATGTACTCTTTCCTGTGAAATGCCAACTCTAATGGCTATATATCTTCTGTGTCTTGTCTGTCAGTCATCATGAACTTTATTGATCATTTATGGGGTTGCAACGTTGGCAGGCCTTCCAGGACGGTGGCAATCCTCAAGGCTCTGTCGGCCGCGCTTCAATTCCGCCACCCACCTTTTCACAGTAGCATATGAAGGGGCATCTTTCCCTAATGTTGCTACCATATTTTTATTGATATCCTTAGGTGTTAACCTTTTTATGCAAATATTGGATCACTGCTCTTTCACCGCTTTTGTCCATTTTGCAAAAGCCGCTTGTCTTGTTTACTTTAGAGTGCTACCTTGTCAATATAAACTAACCAAATGAGACCAGGCCTTGGGTACACGACCCTGTATAGTCATAGAAAAGTAGGACTTAAAAGGAATCTCATTGAGTACCTCTTAAATACGAGGCTCACAACATATCAATCGTCCCTCGTACACACACATCCTTCATTAAATGGGTGCTTGTTTACATTTTTTTCACATAAAAAGTTCTTGATCAATAAATCGTTGTAATATAATTGAATATTCGTCGCTAAGGATACTAACAAACTTTCACAACACACATCTGTAAGTATCTGGCCTCATGTCGTTGTATATTACTTGTAAAATGCTACTAAAATTTGATTTGAATAATTATTTGAAAATAAGAAGAAAAAAAATTGCTGTATAATAATTTTTTTTTTACATAATCTAGATATTACAAATCATCCTTACAATTAAATAATACCTTACTGTTAATACCTTTACAATTAAATAATACCTTACTTTTATCACCTTTACAATTAAATAATACCTTACTTTTATCACCTTTACAATTAGATAATACCTTACTGTTAATACCTTTACAATTAAATAATACCTTACTTTTATCACCTTTACAATTAAATAATACCTTACTTTTATCACCTTTACAATTAAATAATACCTTACTTTTATCACCTTTACAATTAAATAATACCTTACTTTTATCACCTTTACAATTAAATAATAACTTACTGTTAATACCTTTACAATTAAATAATACCTTACTTTTATCACCTTTACAATTAAATAATACCTTACTTTTATCACCTTTACAATTAAATAATACCTTACTTTTATCACCTTTACAATTAGATAATACCTTACTTTTATCACCTTTACAATTAAATAATACCTTACTTTTAGTACCTTTACAATAAAATAATACCTTACTTTTATCACTTTTACAATTACTTTTATCACCTTTACAATTAAATAATACCTTACTGTTAATACCTTTACAATTAAATAATACCTTACTTTTATCACCTTTACAATTAAAAAATACCTTACTTTTATCACTTTTACAATTACTTTTATCACCTTTACAATTAAATAATACCTTACTTTTATCACTTTTACAATTACTTTTATCACCTTTACAATTAAATAATACCTTACTTTTAGTACCTTTACAATTAAATAATACCTTACTGTTAATACCTTTACAATTAGATAATACCTTGCTTTTATCATCATCATTGATTATTTTTCATTGTACAGTTTTATTTGTTTTATCTTTTCAGATCCCGCCGCATGCACTCTGAAGTCCTACCTCCGAACAGCACAACAACTCAATGGGACAGGGACTCGACCCGTACCCTCTGGGTCGTTACCAAGGCAACACACTGAAGAGGTGATACAGACAGGAAGACATCCCCATAACAACCGGCAGCTCCCTCTGACGGACATTGGTACAATTGTCCGCCAACAGAACCAACGGTGTCGTCAGCGTCCTGACAACTCAATAGACGCTCAATCAACAGCATATGCAACAAAATCAGGCACACTGCACCAGCAAATGTCAACCCCTTCGCCAAACATTCAACCCGCACAACGTGCTTCTTCGACAATTTCTTCGCGAACATCTCCGAGTCAAAAGCACTCGTCAGGTCACATACAGAACGACAATACAGTCACCTGCCTCGAAGCTACCAGAGAACTGGATCTTATGCGTTCTGCTTCTGCAAGCTCGCGCCATGATTGGAAGGAGCAAATGCGCAAGAAACATTTGCCGCCAATCTTTGTCAATGAGGCGTTTGACAGTGGCGAGGCAAACAGAGCGCGAAATATGGGCCAGGTTGCTACCCATGCACATGCGCGTGAGGACAGTAGTAGTCTACATTTTTATCTCTCCGGTGATTATCATCCGGATTACCTTAATACTGATAGCCTACCCAGGAAGCGCCACCTATTGAAGGAACGAAGCGAGAGCGAGGGTGTTAGTGGGCAATATGATGAAGGGGATATAGAAATGATCCTTGATGAAAATCACTCATCTACAAACGTAGAGGTACACAATACACGGCCACATTTGTCAAGTTTTAAATCCATTCAGCTGAAGAAACATTCCAGGTCATCAAGTCTAGGACGAGATAGTGATGGCGACAATCTATCAAATGTTAATTTACCTGACGTCATATCAAACGGTCTAAAGTCATCAGACAACTCGGACCACGAGAATGACGTCGTTCAGAATCCTTACTTACAACATGTCCGTAAATCAAGTCACTCTTCTAGTCACGTGCAATCAGAGTGTAGTGGGTCACATGCGTCATTTGATGACGTGGATGTGAGCGATCTCCTAGGAGACTCCAGTCGGACGGTAGATGGACACTCATGTCGGATAGACGGCGATGGTGATGCGAGAGCCGGTTTGTACAAAGCGGAGGAACTCGCGATCGACTTGACTTATTCTGAGCCATCGCATATAGAAATTAATGACGGTATTGCGAGAGTTATCTCCCCTCATCCCGAGGGAAAGGAAACTCCCAATGACAATTTTCCCAATAGGAATCTATCCGACAGTTCTTCGCGTGCATCAAGTTATTTTTCCAGGGAAAATAAACAGATGCCGACATTTGACCATTCCGGATGTATGTCCTCGTCTTATCAAAATAAAACAGACAATCGCATTTCTCGTGTGTACATGGCGGAATGCAGTGACAGGAGAAGTATTGAAAGTCCGCGGAGTAATACATCGACGCCATTATCTTTCACCTTTGACCCGGAAATTGACAGAGGTTTTGAGGAAGCGCTTTCTGTAGGATGTCCTGGAACACCTTCTGTGTGTGGCACGATTCCCGGGTTCGATTCAGTTACCGAAGGCTCAGAAGATGGATCTAGTGTGTTTCCTGTGGATTGTAACATTTCCCTTGAGGAAGATCCTTTCCGAACACATGCGGTTGTATCAAAAAGTCTTTCGGACACACGTAGCACTGGAAGTAGTGAAAATCCATTCGACTTCCTGCCATCATTAAAATATGGAAATACTTATCCTAATAAATATTCAGAACTCATAGACAAAGCAAGTTGTAGCCCCGTTTCCGATATAATGGTCAATTCAACATCTGAGACGGATCACGGAGACTCTGGTTTTAATTCCGGACTTGAGAGCTCTGTTCTTTTTCATCAGGGATCAAACTTGGTTCTAGCGGGAGGTTCTCACGATGATGCACGTGCTCGACAGAATTCATCACCTTGGCCAGAAGACGTCTCTGTTTGGCCAAATGATGAATCAAATACTCAACATGGTTTTGAAAATGACTTTTCTGGAAATGTACCACATGACGTCAGTTCCGGTCTAAACACACGTGACTCAGAAGCGGTATATTTCTAAATTGAAATTTCTTTAAATACTGTGGCAATATCAAAACGTTCCGTCTTAAAATTGTGAGGGTTTTCAAATATCCCGTCATATTACACGTGGCCTTGAAATAATAGATATATTTAGTATGTGCTATACTAAAGTATAATAATAGACAGTTGTGTGAAACAAATATTTGTCGATACCAAAGGTTAAGTGTGTTAAAACATTAGATCTAATAATTACGGATTTCAGTTGAGAGTAGTATTTTTTGCTTGGAGTAACCCTCTTATATACATTATGAAGCATTGTAAAAGGAGCTCTACTAGTAAAAACATGTATTACTCGACTTGTACAGATAATACCCTGAGGCCTAAAACTATTTATTTATTTATTTATTTTCACTGATGGATGTATGTGTTTTGTTTATGGTATCATTATGTCTTAATCTCGCGGTACCCTTAAGCTTAAAATTAGCCATGTATTTCAAAAATCAATATATGTGAAAAAAGAACGATGACAAACAATGTATCTATTTTCAAATTTTATTATTTTACCACATTTCAAACTTCCGCTATGCGCTAGCGAACATTGCATTTCAATCCTCGAACTCTAATAACTAGACGGCTCTACTAAGCTCGAAGTATCAATTCAGTTCCGACAGAAATAAAAGCTATATGAGTAATTCTAGGTTAACTTGAACATTCGGGATGTCTTGGTTTTATTAATGATCCTACTGACATCGAGATATCAAGGTTCAACTGTAGTATTTTATATAAAACAAGGGGCAATGACGTAAACATTAAATCGAGATATCTGTCATGATTCGACATTTATCATTGAAACAACGAGGAAATGTAAAAACCATTGGTCGGGGCAACCCCTTATGTTACTATCTAGAAATGGAAAATTGAAAATAGAGAAATCGAAAGCAGCACGCGCCTACCATACAGCTTAATTATAAGCTGTCCCTGCTGGGTACAAAGTGTATATCGTAGCTTCAGATCGAGGTAAGCGGTTGATGTGGATAAGTCTGTAGTGTCTTTGGTTTCAAGTTTTCTTTTGCAAATCAGATGAACATGATAAAAAATATCATTCCTTTATTTGGCGAATATTTGCCGTATATACATAAGCAGTTATATAATATTGATATAACAGTCGAAGACATAAAATAAAGCTTATGCCATTTCCTGTTTATTAATTAGAACATTTAGTTCTCGTCACTTCCGGTGAATTAGAAGTAGTCCGCGAAACTTGAACATTAATTTTAAATTTACATGTAGATGAATTATCTTTTACAAATATATTATTTTCAAGTAATAGTATGGCAGCTAGGGATGGAATGTACATACTTATGACAGTTTGGTATACGAGATTGATCTACATATTGTAACTTTACTACACTAAGTACTAGCCAAAATACAGTACATTTGATTATTAGAAAACACTCGTGTTTAATGGCGAGCTCGGCCTGACAATGTGTTTAGTTGCTTGCATTTCCGCTTATAAATCATGTTAGTCTCTCTTATATAAATGCTTGGTAATATTGGCATCCCGGTCACGTGGTCAAATGTAGTCCCTCATCACCTATTACGATACACCCATAATGCATTGCAATGTTAGATTGAGGCGCAAATATATGAAAATCAAAAATTAACCCCCCCCCCCCCCCCCCTTCCCCTTTTTTTGCGAGATTTGTTTCCTTTTTAGGACTTAAGCAAACGTAAAAACGTTTACATAAATCACACTAAGAAATCAATAGTTTGTTTTAATTTTGATGTATTAAACGTTAATTAAGTGTATTGATATTAATTTGATATAATGTTATCAATGCTATATGTATCCTCATTGTTTTGAATTACTTTGTGTTTTTTTTCGTTGTGATATGTTTTGATTTACCTGTCCATCCTCGTCTCCACTATTGTGTATTATACCTGTAATTACAGTGTATCAATAGACCGTATCACTGGGTACTATATATATTGTCTCTACACGTTGTTACAGAAATACACTGTATCCTTGGGTACTATATATATTGTCTCTGCACGGTTTTATAAAATAAAACTGTATTTGAGCACGGTGTTACAACATAACGCTGTATTTTTGCACGGTTTTATAATTCAAGAAAATATGTGTATTTGCCGTGTTAAGTTATAGCGTCACGTGAAAGTTAACGTCATTTTGTCTACATTACGTTGATTTTTCACATTTATATCACTTATTTTTCTCGGCGTACCGAATCATTCAGCATTATCAATTATTTAAAGTTTGATATTTAACATAGTTATTTCACATGATGGTCTGTAACATACATGTACGTACGTTCAAACATATCGCATGATGTTATTTTTCTTTATATTTACGTTCAAAACATCAAAGAAAATGGCTCTCGGTGCCATATCTATTTCAATCATCAAACATCAATCGAAGACCATTCGGGAGTTTCCGTTATAATTCGGGTTTAAGCGACATGGCGTTATATAAAAAATTCCTTCTGTTTTACTGATTGTACCACGGACTTGTTGATACAGAAAAAGTATACAAGGGTGTCTGGTTCGTTGGTAGTTACTGTCTCTTAACCTTTATATATATATTTGTATAAATGTGGCTCTGTTGTCTTTTCTTCTTTCTACAAATAAACAAACAGTCTGTAGACCTACCGTATATGACCTAATAAGGGCACCGGGCGTGGGTAATTGACAGTGGGGCGCCCTTATTAGGTCAAATACGGTATATTGTGGATCCCTGGGTAAATCTAGTATTTGACCATGCGTCATAAATAATTCAAGTATCATCAAAATCGTTTGAATTAAAAAATAAATTGTTATATGGACTTAATCAGAAACGTTAAACATGTGACGATTACTAATTGATATTATCTGAAATGCTGAGCCAAGTTAATTGATAATAATTACATTGTCTCGTGATAGGAAATGTCACATCATCTCTTTTCTTTCTAGAACGTTAAACCAACATCGCGTTAAATTTAGTTACGATTTCTCCTGCTTTTAGTTTAAATTTTGGACGAGTTAAGTTTGATAAACATTGCTTGAAGCGTTCCTGGTGATTGCTTCTCGTCAACTCCGACAAAAAACACGAGGCCAATTTATAATATATCGTAATACTCAACAGATCAGGTGTCGGAGCATACATGTCTAGATAATATGTATCTGTAAACGAAATATTGTTTTTCAGTACTAGCATGTGTTCAGTGATATTGTTTTTATTGTAAAGCAAATCAAAAATAAATTGATCAAATGTGTTTTGATTTGTTATTTGTTTGAAATGTATGAGACAAGGTGTCGTGAATAATGAGTCTGTGGAGAATCACTTTAAAACACTCTCTCCTATCACCGTATATATCCCGTCTACCAGGCTACAATGGAGTATCGAAATTTCCTTGGAACAGGAGTTTCCGCTGTGTTGATATCAGACCTAGAGTTTCCGTTGTGTGGATATCAGACCTAGAGTTGTGTGGATCCATTGTTTGAGTACAGGAAACAGTTCTAGCTCTTCTGTTGTTGTGTATTAGGGTTTCTATTGTCTGTTTATCAAGGCTTCCGTTGTGTAACTTATTGATATGTTGTGATCCTCGTTTTGGAGGTACTCAAGGAAGTTCTTTTTAAGTCCTACTATTCTCCGACTATATAGGGTCGTGTACCCAAGAACTGGTCTCTTCTTTAATATCGACGAGGTCGCACTCTAAAGCAGAGGCATATATATTTAGAACCCTCTAAACCCCGAAAAATCGTGAAAAAATGAAAATTTTGTCTCTGACTAAAGTAAACAAGACATTTCCGTTGTGTAGTTAACAGGTTTGGGTATGGTGGTTCCCGTTGTGCGGGAGCTACGTTTTTCCCGTTGTGTATGAATCGGTTCACGTTCTGTTGGTTTCTGCAATTTCATTTTTCTATTTTTTTTTCTTTGTCGTGCGTTGTTAGTTAACATTTCATATGTTCAACTTCTCAAAAACTCCTGAATTATTTTTGATGAAATTTTGCAGAAACCTTCCTCGGCTGAAAGTCTACAATAATTGTAAATTGCATGGTCCCTACCCCAGGGGCCTGATGGGCGGGGCCAAATTGACTGATATTTTAAATACCAGATATGGCAGAATGGTATATTCTTCATGGATGGAAGGTTCTTAAGCTGTTTTATCAAAATTGTGAATTTCATGACCCTTGGGTGTCGCATTCCCCTGGGGAGGGGGTACATTTTACTATAGTTTATAAAGGAAACTCACATACATGTAATTTAACATTAGTTGTTTCATTTTCATTAGAAATGTTCCTATAGTTTATGCAGGGAAATCACATTTTGATGGAAATTATTCAAAATTTTCAGAATTATGAGGGTGAAACTATTCTACTACATGTATTTACTTATGAACTGTTAAGAAATACATTGTTAATTACAGAGAAGATAGTTATTAGCTCACCTGCCCGAAGGGCAAGTGAGCTTATGCCGTGGCGCGGCGTCCGTCGTCCGTCCGTCGTCCGTCCGGCCGTCCGGCCGTCCGTCCGGCGTCAACTTTTCCATTCAAGCAACTTCTTCTCAATAACCAAAAGGCCCAGAGACCTAATATTGGGCCTGTAGCATGCTGGGGTGAAGGGCTACCAAGTTTGTTCAAATGAATAACGTTGACCTTCATTCAAGGTCACAGGGGTCAAAAAGGCTAAAATCTTTAAACGACTTCTTCTCAATAACCAAGAGTCCCAGGCAGTTGATATTAGGTCTGTAGCATGCTGGGGTGAAGGGCTACCAAGTTTGTTCAAATGAATGACCTTGACTTTCATTCAAGGTCACAGGGGTCAAATATGCTAAAAAAAAATTAAACGACTTCTTCTAAATAGCCAAAATACCCAGGGACTTGATATTGGGTCTGAAGCATGCTGGGGTGAAGGGCTACCAAGTTTGTTCAAATGAATGACCTTGACCTTCATTCAAGGTCACAGGAGTCAAAAAGGCTAAAATCTTTAAACGACTTCTTCTCAATAACCAACAGATCCAGAGACCTAATATTTGGCCTGCAGCATGCTAGGGTGAAGGGCTCCCAAGTTTGTTCAAATGAATGACCTTGACCTTCATTCAAGGTCACAGGAGTCAAAAAGGCTAAAATCTTTGAACGACTTCTTCTCAATAACCAAGAGGCCCAGGGAGCTGATATTTGGCCTGTAGCATGCTGGGGTGAAGGGCTACCAAGTTTGTTCAAATGAATGACCTTGACCTTCATTCAAGGTCACAGGAGTCAAAAAGGCTAAAATTTTTAAATGACTTCTTCTCAATAACCAAGAGGCTCAGGGAGTTGATATTGGGTCTGTAGCATGCTTGGGTAAAGGGCTACCAAGTTTGTTGAAATGAATGACCTTGATCTTCATTCAAGGTCACAGGAGTCAAAAAGGTTGAAATTGAAATCTTTAAACGACTTCTTCTCAATAACCAAGAGGCCCAGGGAGTTGATATTGGGTCTGTAGCATGCTTGGGTAAAGGGCTACCAAATTTGTTGAAATGAATTACCTTGACCTTCATTCAAGGTCACAGGAGTCAAAAAGGCTAAAATCTTTAAACAACTTCTTCTCAATAACCAAGAGTCCCAGAGACCTAATATTTAGCCTGTAGCATGCTGGGGTGAAGGGCTCCCAAGTTTGTTCAAATGAATGACCTTGATCTTCATTCAAGGTCACAGGAGTCAAAAAGGCTGAAATCTTTAAACGACTTCTTCTCAATAACCAAGAGGCCCAGGGAGTTGATATTGGGTCTGTAGCATGCTTGGGTAAAGGGCTACCAAGTTTGTTGAAATGAATTACCTTGACCTTCATTCAAGGTCACAGGAGTCAAAAAGGCTAAAATCTTTAAACAACTTCTTCTCAATAACCAAGAGTCCCAGAGACCTAATATTTAGCCTGTAGCATGCTGGGGTGAAGGGCTCCCAAGTTTGTTCAAATGAATGACCTTGATCTTCATTCAAGGTCACAGGAGTCAAAAAGGCTAAAATCTTTAAACGAATTCTTCTCAATAACCAACAGTCCCAGGGAGTTGATATTGGGTCTGTAGCATGCTGGAGTGAAGGGCTACCTAGTTTGTTCAAATGAATGACCTTGACCTTCATTCAATGTCACAGGGACCAAACAGGCTAAAATCTTTAAACGACTTCTTCTCAATAACCAAGAGTCCCAGGGAGTTGATATTGGGTTTGTAGCATGCTGTGGTAAAGGGCTACCAAATTTGTTCAAATGAATGACCTTGACCTTCATTCAAGGTCACAGGAGTCAAAAAGGCTAAAATATTTAAACGACTTCTTCTCAATAACCAACAGTCCCAGAGACCTAATATTTGGCCTGTAGCATGCTGGGGTAAAGGGCTACCAAGTTTGTTCAAATGAATGACCTTGACCTTCATTCAAGGTCACTGGAGTCAAAAAGGCTAACATTTTAAAACGACTTCTTCTCAATAACCAAGAGTCCCAGGGAGTTTATATTGGGTCTGTAGCATGCTGCGGTAAAGGGTTACCAAGTTTGTTCAATTGAATGACCTTGACCTTCATTCAAGGTCACAGCGGTCAAAAAGGCTAAAAATTTTAACAACTTCTTCTCAATTACCAACAGTCCCAGAGACCTAATATTTGGCCTGTAGCATGCTGGGGTGAAGGGCTCGCAAGTTTGTTCAAATGAATGACCTTGATCTTCATTCAAGGTCACAGGAGTCAAAAAGGCTAAAATCTTTAAACGACTTCTTCTCAATAACCAAGAGTCCCAGGGAGTTGATATTAGGTCTGTAGCATGCTTGGGTAAAGGGCTACCAAGTTTGTTGAAATGAATGACCTTGACCTTCATTCAAGGTCACAGGAGTCAAAAAGGCTAAAATCTTGAAACGACTTCTTCTCAATAACCAAGAGTCCCATGGAGTTAATATTGGGTCTGTAGCATGCTGGGGTAAAGGGCTACCAAGTTTGTTCAAATGAATGACCCTGACTCGCATTCAAGGTCACGTCGATCAAGTATGCTTAAATCTTTGAATGACTTTTAGTGAAAAGCCAAAGTGCAGAGAAACATTATTATATTGGTCCTATAGCATGCTTTCAAATAACTGCAGGATCCATATATGAAAAGATCACTGCATTGCAGGTGAGCGATTTGGGCCCATTGGGCCCTTGTATGTTTAAGTCTCAGGTGTCGATAAGGCCCATGGGCCTCTTGTGATCTTTGTAGTGACTGTGTTCTTTCTTCATTATTAAATAGAAACAAGATCTGTATTTTCTATGAAAAAACCGACCCATCTTAAACAAATTGAAAGTCAAAACAATAATAAAATTGTAGGGTTCACTTTTATTTAATATCACTAGTTTTCTACTGTACAAAACTTGCTAGTCAATTATCAATATACATTATATATATACTTTTATAATATCAGATCATATGACAAATAAATAATATAAAAAGATTCAGTTATGTACATTTTGAGTAAACAATGATATCACAGACATTTTATCCTACACACAACATATACCATAGCCTATATCATACAACCAGAGGACGGCTGATAAATTCAACCTCAAAACTCACTCACATCGTAGAATCTTACACATATAAATATATAACCATTTTACTGTCATCAATGAGGGGATAAATTCTGTAAATCTATAAAGTATTGACTATCGTGATATTTATCAAAACTCAATATTTCATTTAATGGCAGTGTAATTATTACAAATGAAATCTTGTAGAGATTTTTATTTTTGCTGTTGAAAGGAAGTTATAACCAAAAGAGTTTTACAAATGATAATTGTAGGAATTCTGAACTTACAAAATATTAACATACTGAACCTAGATGACATGTAATATATTCACCATCCAATAAATATTTTTCAACATTTCATCAACAACAACTCTCACTCACAACTGGCACAAACATGCATTTCTTAAAATATCTTTTTCTCTAAAAGAAATAATTTAAAATGAATTATCAAATATCTGTGATTACAATCTTATGAAAGAAAGTATGGTCATGATGGGTAACTGATTTTGAAATACCCTGTGACTTAAAATACAAAATACTGAAACTACCGTTAGTTAACTATCAGATCAAAGGGAGGTAACTCTCACTGACATCATCATTGTTATTGTCATTGTTGAAATAATTTGTATTCAATTTTGTAAATTCTATATATGAATGAATTTCCAAAACTGTTCCTCACTTAAATATCACGTTTAAAAATCAAATCAGCTCATTTTTATCACTACTCTTTAAGCTTACTATTCAGTATTTTTTTAAAAAGTAAAGGCATTGTGTATATATGTATACTGTAATATTAGGCACACTTGTAACTGACTGTAGCACGGTTCTGTAAAGCTGGACGGACTTTGGCAAAAAACGCGGAAAAGACAATATTGTATTTAAATATACACAGAGGACTACCTGTACCATGGACGATTTTACATCACAACCAAGTTGTTCTAAACACATTTAACTGATTAGTAAATCAAATTGCTGTAGATGAGGTACATAAGGACAGATCTGATCCAAAAGGCACCAGCTTAAATAAAATTTAACGTCATAGTGTCTACAGTTCAAGGGTTCTCACAATGGCAACCGTATGTCTCTGATCCAAAAGGCACCAGCTTAAATATAATCTAACACCATAGTGTCTACAGTTTAAGGGTTTTCACATAGTATGTCTTAAATGTCTCTAGGGTCTTGTATACTGTAAAGATATGTCTCTAGATATAATACAATATGTCTTTAGATCTCACAAGTTATAAAATATAATCTACATGTATATCCATGGTAACAGTATACTATGATGATATGTGGTCAGATCTTTTGAATCCAGTATAATGATATTATGATATTTCTCGCAAATCTTGTATACTATGATATGTAAGTCTTCATCTCCAAGAGAAATAATTTCAGTACTGGCGTTTTTTCTTGTAGACAACAATACAATAAGGCTTCAAGGTCAATCATAGTTTGTATCTTTATTTCCCTAAATATATATTGTACTATCTGGGAACATGTGCCATATATTTGTCTTTCAAGATAAGTATGAATAACTAATCAAGCCTGTAGACTCTTTGACTGTAGAACTGTAGCATTAATTTGTAAATGTCCAATCAGTTTTACTTTCCCTCTGTTAAATGACTGATAATATTACATTTTGACATTACGCTGGAAAAACTGCAGTAACTTACTAGGCCAGCTTCTACCAAGTTACAAAAGTTACAAAAACAGCATTCCTTGGATAAACCATCAAAACTACAGGAGTTTTGTCGGTAAAAGGAATGGAACATTAAGACGATCCTCACAAACAAAACTACTATTCTAGCACTATTGGTATGTGACCATGATTTTGAAGGTTTCCTCATTCTTATCATCCTCATCATTGATAAAGACCATCACCTCTACACTTCCAGCCTTGGTGACGGGTGTAAATCGTAATCCAATAGTCTGTGTCTCTCCGCCCTCAATCTCCAGACGCGACTCTCGGAACTGTAACAGGTCCTCGCGGTTGTTAAGGAGAACAAACACCTTTTTATGTGGGTATGGATTTGTGTACGGGATTCGCTTGCTGCTTCCCTTCCCACCACCCATTGGGAGAACTACATCGAAGGATCGAGACACCATTGGTGCCCGACAACTCACACACACCAGCCATGAGCGTATTAGTTGATGATATTCTACGTCTACAACATTAATATAGAAGAATTTGTTTCCTGCTTTCATTGGGCGGACAGCGACGGTCATTTCGTGGACGGCTCCAGCCGTCAGCATGAACTGATCACTAGGGTACATCTGCATTTCGTTGGGGTGTGAAGAGTAACATCGTACCAAGCGTGATGCTTGTGTTCCCCTGCAATAGAAAACAGGGAAAATCTGTTAATTTTTATACATTATGGCACAATTGTACTACAATGTGAATTATGTCACATTCAAACTTCTCCCTTTCCATGTAGTCTTCATTAAACATGGTCAAAGTTACATAATATCTAAGAAATTTGAAAATTTATTTCCATTTGTATTTCCTTAAGAACAAAATGTTCATTTTTCTTTAAATTATTTATTAATGAAAATGTCCTGTCCTGCTTAATTTATGGCTTTCTACATATAAATATGAGGCAAATTTATTTTTTCTAATTGTTGGAAATAGTTTCCTCTGTGACCTTGACTTGTGTACTGACCTCAGGAGAAGGTCAAAGCGACTAGTCTGACCCTCGACACATGCCACATCCACACGTTGTAGAGCGTGTACATAAAACTGCCATACTTGTACGGGTCGTGTCATGAATGGATCAAAGTACATCGCCACAAAGAATCGCTTACTCTGTGGAGACGGACCTAAGGCCACCTGGAATACAGAAATGTCAAAAGCTTTAAAAATAATATTGATTCTTTTGTCATCAATTTCCTCCCCTTAATATTTATAGTATTTCTGGTATTCTTAATTTAATATTAATAATGATTTGTTAATGTTTACCAGTTAAATAACAGATTTCAACAAAACAAATCTTTGCAATTACAAGTGCTGGACACAATTAAATTTTCCTGATTGCTGACTTATATACAGGCTTACAGCGTCATTGATATTTAAATCTAAATAGTAGTCCATAATACGACACCTATATGTGAAATAGACTTGTCTGGGTACAGTATACGTACCATATTTATCTACAAATGAGCACTTTCCAAAATTTTACAGAGCACAAAAATCTGGTTCACAAATAAGTCCTCCCCAAACTTCAGAACTAAGTTGGCACCAGGGGAGGGGGAGTGTTTGAGAGTAAATAATAAATATTTAAAGGCTACCTTCAGTATTTAATTAATCATTCTCAGTTACACAATCTGAGACAAACACGTACCTTGAGGAAGACATCTGTGGGCTCTCCAGGCTGGGTACTCTTACTGTCACAGATAACATGACTATTACTACACCTTACGAACACCTGGTTCAGGCCTGGGCCACCTACTGGAGCACCTGGGTCAGAAAAAAGAACAGGTTAAATAAAATAGATAATATATGTAGGTCAATCAGAAACGAGTACAGGTAAAATACACCAAGGTGAATCAGAATCGAGTACAGGTAAAATACAATAGATAATATACATGTACCTAGGTTAATCAGAAACAAGTACACATACAAAGGTCAGATACAAATCAGTACAGGGATATAAAGGTCAGATACAAACCAGTACAGGTATATATAGGTCATATACAGACCAGTACAGGTATACAAAGGTCAGATACAAACCAGTACAGGTATATATAGGTCAGATACAAACCAGTACAGGTATATATAGGTCAGATACAAACCAGTACAGGTATATATAGGTCAGATACAAACCAGTACAGGTATATATAGGTCAGATACAAACCAGTACAGGTATATATAGGTCAGATACAAACCAGTACAGGTAACATACAGGTCAGATACAAACCAGTACATATAGGTCAGATACAAACCAGTACAGGTATATATAGGTCAAATACAAACCAGTACAGGTAACATACAGGTCAGATACAAACCAGTACAGGTATATATAGGTCAGATACAAACCAGTTCAGGTATATATACATGTAGGTCAGATACAAACCAGTACAGGTATATATAGGTCAGACACAAACCAGTACAGGTATATACAGGTCAGACACAAACCAGTACAGGTATATATAGGTCAGATACAAACCAGTACAGGTATATATAGGTCAGATACAAACCAGTACAGGTATATATAGGTCAGATACAAACCAGTACAGGTATATACAGGTCAGATACAAACCAGTACAGGTAACATACAGGTCAGATACAAACCAGTACAGGTATATATAGGTCAGATACAAACCAGTACAGGTATATATAGGTCAGATACAAACCAGTACAGGTATATATAGGTCAGATACAAACCAGTACAGGTATATACAGGTCAGATACAAACCAGTACAGGTAACATACAGGTCAGATACAAACAAGTACAGGTATATATAGGTCAGATACAAACCAGTACAGGTATATATAGGTCAGATACAAACCAGTACAGGTATATATAGGTCAGATACAAACCAGTACAGGTATATATAGGTCAGATACAAACCAGTACAGGTAACATACAGGTCAGATACAAACCAGTACAGGTATATATAGGTCAGATACAAACCAGTACAGGTATATATAGGTCAGATTCAAACCAGTACAGGTATATATAGGTCAGATACAAACCAGTACAGGTATATATAGGTCAGATACAAACCAGTACAGGTATATATAAGTCACATACAAACCAGTACAGGTATATATAGGTCAGATACAAACCAGTACAGGTATATATAGGTCAGATACAAACCAGTACAGGTATATATAGGTCAGATACAAACCAGTACAGGTATATATAAGTCACATACAAACCAGTACAGGTATATATAGGTCAGATACAAACCATTTCAGGTATATACAGGTCATATACAAACCAGTACAGGTAGCATACAGGTCAGATACAAACCAGTACAGGTATATATAGGTCAGATACAAACTAGTACAGGTAACATACAGGTCAGATACAAACCAGTACAGGTATATATAGGTCAGATACAAACCAGTACAGGTATATATAGGTCAGATACAGGTAACATACAGGTCAGATACAAACCAGTACAGGTATATATAGGTCAGATACAAACCAGTACTGGTATATATAGGTCAGATACAAACCAGTACAGGTATATATAGGTCAGATACAAACCAGTACAGGTATATACAGGTAAGATACAAACCAGTACAGGTATATATAGGTCAGATACAAACCAGTACAGGTATATATAGGTCAGATACAAACCAGTACAGGTATATATAGGTCAGATACAAACCAGTACAGGTATATATAGGTCAGATACAGGTAACATACAGGTCAGATACAAACCAGTACAGGTATATATAGGTCAGATACAAACCAGTACTGGTATATATAGGTCAGATACAAACCAGTACAGGTATATATAGGTCAGATACAAACCAGTACAGGTATATATAGGTCAGATACAAACCAGTACAGGTATATATAGGTCAGATACAAACCAGTACAGGTACGTATATATAGGTCAGATACAAACCAGTACAGGTATATATAGGTCAGATACAAACCAGTACAGGTAACATACAGGTCAGATACAAACCAGTACAGGTATATATAGGTCAGATACAAACCAGTACAGGTCAGATACAAACCAGTACAGGTATATATAGGTCAGATACAAACCAGTACAGGTAACATACAGGTCAGGCCTGTATATCTAACGTATAACTCTCTTTACTTCACCACTGAGGAATACTCTTTGAAGAGTTTCAAGAATTCTACGCACAAATGGAATTTTCAATAAAGTTTTATTTCTTACTGCCCAAAAACATTCTCTTTCAAAGCATGAGTGAGTGGATTGTCTTATAATATCCTTATTAAATCACCTGCACTTGTCAGCATCAACCATCAGAATTAACCAAAGACGCTTTCTGTGATATTACACTTACCTGGCAGGGACTGGAAAGGTGGCATGCGGATGGACTTCTTGAGGAAGGACTGTTCCGGGTGATAGAACCTGAACGTCTGGTCGATGATGTGAGGCTGAGGTTCCACCTTCACGTACAGGATAGACACTGGTTTACCATCCTCACTTTTAAAGAAAACCTACAGAAGACAATAACATGGTAAATAAAACGTGGATGTATGAAAATGTCTACCTGCCAGATAACTCTAGTATTAACAGGCCCTTTGGGACCTTGCAAATGACAGTCTGATAAAAAATCAAGATATGATTTTAATTATATTGTTCAAATGTCTATATTATAAACGCTAAGTCTAGTATCATGATTGTCTGTTTGTTTGCTGGGTTTATCGCTCCGTGAACAGCCAGGGTCATTTTGAGGTGGGGACTCCTTGTACGTAGTAGTTGGTGACTACTTCACTGAACAAAATATGGAAGGTCAATCGCATGCCATCCAGAGCAATAAGTGTAAAGTGTCTTGCCCATGGCCACAACTATGTCAGTACAGAAAGTTCCTTTTTTCAGCTTCCCGAGAAACACATAACGCCACGGGCAGGGAGAATCAAACCGCTTACTTCAGATTTTAACCTAAGGTTATGTAGGCCAACTAGTGCTCTAACCAACTGAGCTATTGCGACACCCTGAGTATCACTGAGATTAAAACTTAATATCTGGCCTGATTTACGTTACACTTACCCTGATGTTTTTCTCGTTCATAGTCTGTGTAGGAGGTTTTTTGATGTCTTCATCGTCCTCATTCTGCCTTTTGAATGGGTCCACAGGGCCCTGAAAATAGAGCAAATGGTATATTATAAACATCATAGGGGTCTGTAAATATAACAAATGATATAACATAAACATCACAGGGACATGTGAATATACTAAATGGTAAATAATAAACATCACAGGGCCCTGAATTTATAGTAAATGATATATTATAAACATCACAGGGCCCTGAATTTATAGTAAATGGTATATTATAAGCATCACAGGGGTCATGACATAAAATAAACATCACAGAGACATGTGAATATATTAAATGGTAAATAATAAACATCATAGGACCCTGAAAATATAACAAATGGTATATTATAAACATCACAGGGATCTGCCAATATAACAAACGATATAAAATTAACATCACCGGGACATGCGAGTATATTAATTCAGTAATAATAGTGACTGCACCTGGGGTTGAACACATTAATTCAGTAATTACAGTGACTGTACCTGGGGTTGAACACATTAATTCAGTAATTATAGTGACTGTACCTGGGGTTGAACACATTAATTCAGTAATTACAGTGACTGTACCTGGGGTTGAACACATTAATTCAGTAATTACAGTGACTGTACCTGGGGTTGAACACATTAATTCAGTAATTATAGTGACTGTACCTGGGGTTGAACACATTAATTCAGTAATTATAGTGACTGTACCTGGGGTTGAACACATTAATTCAGTAATTATAGTGACTGTACCTGGGGTTGAACACATTAATTCAGTAATTACAGTGACTGTACCTGGGGTTGAACACATTAATTCAGTAATTACAGTGACTGTACCTGGGGTTGAACACATTAATTCAGTAATTACAGTGACTGTACCTGGGGTTGAACACATTAATTCAGTAATTATAGTGACTGTACCTGGGGTTGAACACATTAATTCAGTAATTACAGTGACTGTACCTGGAGTTGAACACATTAATTCAGTAATTATAGTGACTGTACCTGGGGTTGAACACATTAATTCAGTAATTACAGTGACTGTACCTGGGGTTGAACACATTAATTCAGTAATTACAGTGACTACCTGGGGTTGAACACATTAATTCAGTAATTACAGTGACTGTACAGTGCAGGCCGTAGGAATGAACACAAAGTCACCATGTGCCGGCGTTTGATTTTCTATTCAAGGGGTCAATCACCGCGACTGATCACCCTAAATTCCTATCAGGGATCATGAACACGGCGTCATCGCGATCCCCGGTGGTAATGTGTTCATCAAAATCCGCGGTGATCGTTTCTCCGCGAAACATCAAAGCAATTTGTCCGCCGCGAATCCTGATGATGCAGCCCCGGAGGGCCACGATTACATTCAGCCCTCGGTTTTACCTGTGGTGGTTTGGCTCTCAGTTGACCATTATCAACCCTTATCGTTGTACGTGTACCGATATTTTTACCGCTAGCAGTCGAGACGATTGGTAGATTTTGTGACTTACATGCAAGTGTCCTATCCCTAATGTAAGACTCGAATTCGAAGTGATACGGTTCTCCGTGACGATCATGGGTATAACTAAATAAAAAAAAAACATCTGGATACCGTAAAGTGAGTCTACGAAATTCCCTTAACGTCTCAATTGCTGCTGTTGATAAATGATGTGGTTTAAATGATCTGCAATTCAATACTTGTATATAGGCCTATGCATTTAATCACTACTGATTTAGCTGACCTGTTTATAGATGGCGCTTTGTGCATGACCTCAGATGCCATGACCTCGGAGAGGCCACATAAGGGGCTCGTTATTTAGTGAAAGATCTCGGACTTATTTTTACGTGATCTAGCAAAGTCCTTAATTGCATAATTTAGTCATCACATATATCTGAAGTATATAGCTAGTAAGATGTCTGTTTGAGAAATTGATCCATAAACGTGTACGACCTGTGACGGATGAGAAGACGATAAACATTGATAAGATCATTACTTGTCCTCGCGGGGACATAATGTATGTTTTTTGTTTCGTAATTGTTTGAAGAAAACCAAATTTTATCCTGAATACTATAGCTTATAATTATTTCGTCTGACTTTTTGTAGCGGGTTTCATACATAGACTGTACAATTATTTAAACATTTCGTAGTTTAAATACACGACTTAAAGACGTTGTGTGTTTTTTTCTTACTATCATTATTTATGTTGATATATGCTACTTGCAGTTTACAGGGACGATTCCGGCGTAGCTAATAGCATAGACATACACTTGGGCGCATTCAAATTACCTGTAGATATAGAAATCCATGCTCATATTTTCCAAACTATATATATAGTAGTTAATCAACTTCATTATTTCATTAACAGCCAAATTGTCACAGCAAAATCATTATCCGAGGTCTCTTTTTTTTCGATTACATGCATGATTGGAATCTATGTGTGTATACTATAAATGTTGTGTATATTGTTAAATGGAAATTGTCAAATAAATATTGTTTGAAATACATAGACTACAGAATGATGTGTATGTATAGTCCGATGTGCCCTATTTATTGTGAGAAAACAATACATTGGTGTATGTAATAAAGAGATCTATAAAATACATTTTAACATATTTCAATTAATTATAAGCATAACATGGGAATCTTTCCCGTCCCTTTTATTTTGGAAGCAAAACAAAATAACGTACTAACAATACAGACGTCACCATTACGATCAAGACCTAACGTCCAAACAATGTGAACTATTTCGTCCTTTCTCTATCTACAGACCTGTCTATTTTACGTCCAACGAAGCCTGATGATAGATCATGTAATTTGAAATTTTCCATTGAACTGGTAGGTAACAAAGGAGTTCCAGAAGAAAATATTTACCTTCTGTGAAGAGAATGTCGGAGAAGAGTATATAATAGATATATTATATCATTATCGTGGTTTTGTTTTACCGCAATCATTGAAAATTCGCTAGGAAATCATATATTCCAAATCGTTACCGTTTAAAACCAAATGAAATCAAACTGAATGATCTATTAAACGGTCATACTTATAAATGAGTTATAAATGGTGTTTCATTATTTTCTAGAAAAAAAATCTCTATATCGCGTAATATAATCATAATTGAAGTTAGTGAAAGCGATATAGATTAATTCTCTATACACAGAACAATTACATGCCGTGTAATTACCGTTATAGAAATGTTTTCACCAACTGTTAACACCTGTCAATCACATATCTTAATTACAATAGAGAGTATACCTGTTTCGCAATGACCCCATCGGACCCCTATGGTTTTTTTTACCTGAGGGGAGTATATGTTGTTATCCAGAAGGATTTTAGGCTGTAGTTGGTCCATGTCTACTACCTGTATCTCACATCTTACCGTAGGATTTTTTTTTTGAAATAAATAAATGAAATTACATGTTTTAAATCGCAACAATTAGTGTTCGTGTATTATCTCAATAATTAATAACAAATACACGGGATAACAGCTACCGTAATTATTTAAGTAAATATAAACTAAATATTGTGAAATTATACCCTTATGTTTTGGGCGACACTCATAAATCCTAGCGTAAGACTTTTTTTACAGAGAATGAATTAGACAATAGATTGCTGGGATACCTGCATCGAATGGGGTGGACAGTTTACCTGATGACACACCATAATCAGGCACAGCCTACTATAGCTCCGCCCACACACTCTCAGATTTGTTGCCACAGGTGTGATTGACCTTTCTAGATGATTTTTACAAAGGACATCGTCGAAGTTTTAATCGTTTGCTGATGTCACTGCACGTTCATGAAATTAATGTAAAGGCTATAAACAGACATATAGATTCGCTTGTTACCGTACATTGATTGATATATTTAATCAGAAGACAGTTACCTGTACAATAGCAAACTCGTAGAGTAGAGACTCGGCAAAAATCAGACACCGCAGATCGTCAGTACCGACCGCAGTGCAATTTAATTAGGGTGCATGTGATTATTTATTTATTACCATATTTCGTTCAATTAACGCATTAAAATCAGACACATTGTTGACTTGAACATTACAATAAGCAGATATCTGTCTCCGGCCGTATCTTCATCTGTGTACCATTGTCGTGGTCATTTATTTGCTATATAAAATACTGTGTTATCGAACATAAACATAATATGTCGTTACTAGAACCAAAGACATATATATGTCTCTGCTAAAACATATATATCATGTGGCATAAAACTTAGTTGTTGCTAGCCACATCGTCATTCACAATATAAAAGTGGTACGCATTCAGATATTTTCATTTATATTTATAACGTACCCTCATGTGAGCCCACAGGCGCTTGCATAGAAAATATTACTTTCAATTTTTTTGATATGACAGTGGTATGTTTAATATGTTAGCGCCTGCGATAGGACTGTGATCTAAAGTTTTCTGACTGCAGTTCAAAGGAACCTTGCAACTTACCTGTGATAAACGGTGACGAGTACACAACTAAATTCACACATGTTCCTAATAATTTGATAGTTGTGTAATTGTCTGTAGCTAATATCAGGTATCAAACGTCATTTTTTCAGCGGTATTATCAAGCAGGGAAAGTAACCATTTAGGAACACAAAATGTCAAACTTTTCAGGAAAATCAAAACCGAGAATAATATGCATAGAAAGAAAAGAATATTGGGAGAAAGATCCTATGGTCGGTTAATTTATGTACATGTCTGTGATATTTAAATAAGACACACTAAAAAAATACCGAAGACGAGTTTAAAGTTCTTTATTCGAGGTACGGACAAAAGCCCCTAGGACAATAGCCCCTCCGGAAAAAAGGCCCTTCACACTATTCATAGTACAAATGTATAACACAATTATTGATCACTTTAGCCACATACAATACCGACAAATGGATGTGATATCTAGTGTGTACTGTACAGAATGAC
The DNA here is from genome assembly GCF_902652985.1 of Pecten maximus. Taxonomy (NCBI): domain Eukaryota; kingdom Metazoa; phylum Mollusca; class Bivalvia; order Pectinida; family Pectinidae; genus Pecten; species Pecten maximus. The sequence continues at coordinate 1,686,224 of NC_047030.1, forward strand.
CATGACATTATTATAGTAAATTGAAATACTTATACATTAACAATTGCTGGCATATTTGTAAAATTTTCAGATTGTAAATACCAAGTATACATCATGTATGTATATTTACTATATCTTCATCCAATACACACACATGTATGAATACGTGTGCCTGTTCACTCGTCTATACATATACAACACGTATCATTCAAAAGCAACTTAATCCAAAATGCTCAATTTTTTAAACTCTCTTCTTTATCACATTTTTGAATTGAATATTCTTGTATTTTGTACCATCATGTGACTATGTTATTATTCATTGTTTTGTTAATTTTACGGGAGAAGTCGTTTATAAGTTGGTAAAATTTGCTGACTAATCCCTTTGTCATTTCTGTATATCAATAAAATATGTTTTAACTTAAACTACAACACGTGTACAGTGGACCCGCGATAATCCGGACGCCGATAGTCCGGACAACTCACAGTCCGGACGGATATGCACGGGAACGGATTTCCGTAACGTTATTTGTACTCACCAGTCCGGAAATTTGGATTCCGATTCCGGAAGCCCATTTTGGGAACGGAGCGTACTTTTCATTAGTAAATTTCCCTCAATAATCCGGACGATTTCTTCACCACGAGGAGAAAAAAATGTCGGGGCAAGTCACCCGTGTCGACAGCTGTACAGACTATCACTTGACACTGTGCGTAGTCATAGCGACCGCTGCTAGGTCATAGCCCCGGGTGTTTACCTGTGTTACAATGTGTAGCTTTTGTTTTTATCACGGTACATTGCTTTTTCTCTACGACCTAAATGTTACAGTATTAAAGGATTTTATAGTATAGCCTGGTCTTGCTTTTATCAACTTGACGTACAATATCTATGATAGTTATTTTACAGACGGCAACTTTTATAGGAACACATATTGCTATTTCGTAGTTAGCAAGAATCTATGCACAAACATACAGTGCGTGATACGATAATTAATCAATCTCAAATACATGTAATAAATTTATGATCGGTAATTAACATCATTAACGCTTGTATTGGGTAAACACGGATATCGGCTTGTAACACCGTTACGTGAAACTCATTGAAAGATGCATGCTATTAATTACATACACATTTACGTATTAAGCAGTGATCACAAGAACTGGGTTGATTACACACAAATTAGTCAATAGTCGTCTGATACTTAATTAATTATGTAAGCGTCACATTGTTAAGTGAATACGGGTTTAATAGTTATCGGACATCTTGGGTAGTTCTCGCTAGTGTCCCGTACTTTTAAATAGATAGCTTGGGGTTTCTGGTACGTAAAAATCATAAAAAAAACATGGACTGATGGTAAGTTGTAAAATCCGGATCTTTTATTGTATACATATATACCCTTACACATAGTGATATGTGATTATATGCATGTATATAACAATTAATTTACTATTTACATCATAAACAATATCCTATCATAGATTTGTGCTGGAATTGCACATACAGACAATTCAACTACTAATAAAAGTAACACAACATATGTATGAGAAACATTATATGACTATACATAATTATTGGTTATTAAGCCATTCTAATTTTCTCTTCCTTGCAAATTTAATATATTTAGCAAGATTTGAGATTTTAACTTCTATTATTTCTTGATAACAGCTCTATTAATTTGAACATGCTAGGTTTTCATACAATTATGAGATTTAATGCATTTCTTTCGTAATTAATACAAATAAGGACAATTTAAGATGAGATGAAATTGAATGGAGTGAAAATAGCCTTCATAGCGTAATTGACTTAATTACGTGGTGGTCTTAAAGTGTACCCGTAACGATTTGCTATTTCAAGTTTAAATGTGATTTAGGATGAAACTAAAAATGCTGAAAGGCCGACTTTCACAGCGACTTTAGTTTTAGAGTAATTGCGATTTTTCTCGAACCCAGAGCCGTTGACTACGTTTCGGTGACCTCTGACCTGTGACGTCAGAGGTTTAAAGGGATCAGAGCATATATAGAAACAAACGTGAACACGTGCCTGCAATTAATGCGAATGAGACAACAATAATGAAAGTACTGAATAAACTTTTTGACTTATATTTGTGAGTTAGTTAATAACAAATGTTACCGAAACCAGGGGCATATAATTTTATATTATAACGTGCCATATACAACATGTCCTAACATCTTATTAATTTTCTATTATACCGGGCCAAATACAACGTGTATTATCTTACTCATTTTCTAATATAACAGGTCGTATATAACATGTAAAATTTGAATAATTTTCTATTTTAACGGGTCGCTGTAACATGTATGGCATTTGAATAATGGGTCGTTTACAACGACTTACATCATATAGCCTTTATTATGAGGGCATTTCCGGGTTGTTACATACCAATATTGATTTCGGTTATAATACTTCTAGTAATAGAAATTTAAAATACAATTCATACACGATGTGAAATAAAAGTTAAAAAATTGGAATTTTTATTAGCCAAAACAGCAATAGATATGTTGCAAATACACTTGAAGATACCGTTATTTGTGATTTTCGGAAAGATTCATAGAGTAAATTTTCAACATCGTGGGTTTATGAATGAGGCAACTTAGGTTAATCATTCTATAGACAAACCTTTAAGATACATTTTTTTTCGCTTGAAAGAAAAACGAAACCCACTGAATTCCAAAAATAATATGTTTGATTTCAACAACTTAAAAATGCCTTCCCTATAGTAACACGCAATTCTTAATAAAATTCAAGCTCAATTTACGTACAACATGTGAAAGTATATCTTCGGAACTTTTTTGAAGTACATAGAAACCAAACGCGAGAACTCACAAGAATTATCGGCGTGTGCCGATTAGAACACCAGACACCTGTAGTGCAGTGACAGGTGTGACGAGCTTGTGGACCATAATTTCACACTTGGTAATTGTTTAGCGGTAATACTAAGCCACTCAATTCGTAATTCTCCGAACATGTTTCTAATCTTCTAAAGTCCTGTTTTAAGTGAAGATATGACTTGTGACACACGAATGGAAAGTAAAACCACAATGATCTCGATCACTTAACAATAATGACACAATAACAAACAATTTTTTTTTAATAATAATAAAAAATAAATAAATAAAATTTGAAAAATTCATACACGAAAATTATTGCGAGTTAATAAGTTTTAGTATTAATTATGATTAATCACGATGAACTAAATTGTATGTTTTCTATATATATATATAAAACGGAGCGAAAATGATGGTTTTAATAAGAACCTATACTATGTACCTGTACATAAAGTATCAATTATATTATAATTGTTGCAAATCACTTTTATTTAATTTCACTGACAACGATCATATAAAAACTACATATATATATATCTTTCTCAAGAATGTAATCGTCCGTTATCCCTGAGACCATGACATGTAAAATACCCTCGGGATAAAATCTGTATATGTAGAAGTTTGTTGCAGGCTCCAACACTGGTATTCATACGTGAGAGATTTAGTCTATTGTAGATCATGATGATTATAATATATTACTTTCTGAATTAAGTGTTCTTCATGACTTGAAGCGGGTTTTGTATAGAATATAATGCTTAGATTTTACCTCGGCACTCGGCCAACCGATTTTGATGTGGTTCGCGACATCATTCTTTGATTTTTACAAAAAATACCATGTTTGAATATCGTTTTTTTGTGCTTGGTACACTTTAACACCGAGTTTCACCACGTCAGCATTTGAACACCAAGAACTTTAACTCTGTACATGTACCACTTGTGATATATACTGAAATGACTAAAGTTTATATACATGTATGACTAAAAAATAACCCCACATTTTATGTTAAATATTTTATTAGAAAATGTTTTTAGATAATGCAATGAAATTTCAAAATGCATGTCAAATACAATTGATATAATTCATATATATTCATAAATATATATGATCTCTAGCAATATAGTCTTTGGAAAAAACATTTGATTGTGTCACATGGATTCTAAAATAAAGAAATGCTTTAACAGCTTAATATTTAAATCACACGCTTCAGAAAAAAATATACGTTGAAATTTTATTGTTATCACATGAAATAATCAGCAAATATGTTTTTTATCTTCTAAAAACCACCGTACTGTCTTCTTAAATAATGTTAAATAAATATAATGTTTATTATCAAAAATACCAAAGAAAATGTTGATGTAATACCATGTACTGACTTTCGTATGCGTGAAGTATCACTATCGAAATGGAGATCATTTACAAATCGTGTGCTTTTAACATGCATCTTATTGCCGTACTCAACAAGACAAACACCGTAACATGAATTAAATAACTTCCACAATTCCAATGATCGATGGTAAAATTATGGATTGATATACATGTATTTAACTCGTTATGGTCATAAACGTGATAAAACTAACTTTCTGATAGCAAAACTTTAAAAGAATAGTTATCATTTATTTGAAAATATATTTATCTGTAAAAGATTGATGCATAGTAATAACAAGACATTTCGTAACTGTCTTGTAAATCTTACCTGTGCACGGAGAATGACTTGTCAATCATTCTTATCAACCAATGAAATACGCGCAAAGCCTTTCCGCGGCGTTTGATTGACAGCAACAATGCTCACTGAGGTGTGACGAACTTCAGTGTCATCTGCTTTGTATAAGGTGACTTGTCAATCTAACCGATGAAATTCGTACAAGTATTAAGATTTTATAAAAATCATTGAAATCACATTTTTGATAGAAACAGTAACCATAAAATAGGCCAGAGTAAAAAAAAAAATACTCAGTGACATGATATTAATGTGAAGACATGAAACTGCCGGTACATTTAACACCCATATTATATGGATGCCCTAAGATACGATATATTGCAGGTTTTTGACTATGCAACCAGTATCATTACACATAATTAGTGTTATTCCCACTTTTGATCAGTTTCATATGTGGAATTAGCCAGAGTTTCTATTGGCCTCGTCTGGCACACTACGATATGAAAACGTGGAATTCTCCGACAGCTGACAAGATTTTGGTCCTAATACAATAAAATCGGGAATGACATAACACTTACATATATGGATAAATGAGATATTTATTTACCCCAGTATACCCATTTAGTCCCATCTAGGTGTTTTATTCAGTCCTTATAGACCCTCGCTTTACGCTAGTCAATATTTCATTCTGGATTCGACGCCATGTTGCAAACTATACATTGTAGGTCGCGGTCGGCCTAATTACCTAACCATGTGCGATGATACAATTTTTATTTCTATAGATTTTACCGCTTATAATTAAGAAATTATGAATTTTTGAATTTAATATAACAGGTTTTGTGAAATAATAAGCTTAGTTTTCTTGATTCAAACTACTTTAGAAGAAAAACACAATAAATTATATATGGTCTTTTCGGTCCATTGCGTTCCGATTCGGGTTGTTAGTAGTACGGTCACTTACAAAATGGCAGGTCAACAGCGTGAAATTTTGACTAGCGTAAAGCAAGGGTCTATACTGATGGGATAAAACACCTAGGTGGGACTAAATGGGTGATCTGGGGTAAATAAATATCTCATTTATCCATATTGGTAAGATACGTGCGATTTCACACCGGTTTTATTGTATTTACACCTTATATCTTAGCGACACCAAACGGTGACGGAACATTCAATGTTTTCATATAGTAGGCTAGTGCGTTCTGGCCCTACACCAGAAATGTATGCAAATTATATCCTTACTTCGATTAAAGTTGTTTGAAATGATAAATGATCATCACACAGTGATTCTTAGATCTACTACTCAAGAAATAACTTCCATCAAATCTACTTTCTTTTACCTGTCAGCGACACACAGCGGAATTTTTACAGTTCTTTATATATCTAAATATACTACACATTATCTATGTCCCCTCTAGACTACGACTAGTGACAAAAAAAATCATCATATTTTCAAGCTAAGTAAAACTGATGTTTAATTCTACGGCATTTATAAGAGATGGAAACAATTAAAACCAATGGCAAATGGTTATACCGTACGTCCCTGGTCACATCGATCATAGCGTTGATGGGTGTCAGTTATATACATGTAATTACTCCATACCGATTCATATTACAGGTAAATTTTATCGCATGAGTCGGCACCGATGAGTCCTGCTGATCCTCTGTGATCCTCTGTGGTCCTCAGTGTCTCGATCGCGGAGGTTCACCGCGGCACGCTTGGTCACCGCGATCTTTGATGATTTAACCCCGGTGATCGATCGGCATAATTGGTCTATCACCAGGAAACACGGTGATTATTTCTCCATGTACACTCGTCACCATAAATCGCGGGGGAAAGGGTAGAAGTATTAAAAGCTACGGTCCTTACTGTACCTGGGGTTGAACACATTAATTCAGTAATTATAGTGACTGTACCTGGGGTTGAACACATTAATTCAGTAATTATAGTGACTGTACCTGGGGTTGAACACATTAATTCAGTAATTACAGTGACTGTACCTGGGGTTGAACACATTAATTCAGTAATTACAGTGACTGTACCTGGGGTTGAACACATTAATTCAGTAATTACAGTGACTGTACCTGGGGTTGAACACATTAATTCAGTAATTATAGTGACTGTACCTGGGGTTGAACACATTAATTCAGTAATTACAGTGACTGTACCTGGGGTTGAACACATTAATTCAGTAATTACAGTGACTGTACCTGGGGTTGAACACATTAATTCAGTAATTACAGTGACTGTACCTGGGGTTGAACACATTAATTCAGTAATTACAGTGACTGTACCTGGGGTTGAACACATTAATTCAGTAATTATAGTGACTGTACCTGGGGTTGAACACTTTCATCGGCTGCAAAAGTGAGGTATTTAAATGGGATCTGGACGGTCTCTTTTGGCCGCAGGAAAATCTCGACATGATGCGACTTGCTCTGCTTGTTAAACATGCCCTCTTCCACCTCGCCTTGTAGTTCATACAGCTTCTTAAAGTAGCGCCACTCCCTGGGGTCAGTGACAACACTGAAAACAAAAAGTAAAATTCTTTAAAAATATGCCGCTTCCTTTGAATTTAAATTTCATGAAGTTAGTAGGTGATACTGTTTGAAAGTTTTCTTTTTCCTAAAATTTTTTTTTTATTTAACACAATCTTCAAATTAAAAAATCTCTGAAGCTATATTATACTGAATGTAGAGATTCTTTAAATATTGGTGGCTATAGAAGCCAAGCACAAACATTACCACCACACAACAGACTCCCAGTGGCAAATTGATAAAGAATGTATGACCACATACCTACACTTAAGTACTGAAAAATAACTAATGATTATCACAGACTGTTAAAATAGTTTGTTATGGGAGCAAAGTATTGTCAAAAGGATTTGATAAAGACAAAACATTAAATTGAGAATTTAATAATAAGCCCCAATTTTATATACGTACTACGAAAGTTCATAATTCAAAAATGTTTAATATTTAAATCTTACTTTAACTCCCTGTCGTCAAACTCGACTGTGATGGTTTGTTGCACGTTAAAAGGATTTTTGAAAACATATTCGAAGAATTCCGAAGTGCCAAAGGATGGATGTAGTGTGTAATTGGTAGAAATGGTCTGGCTAAGCATATTCATGATTCCGTCTTTCTTGGTCTGAAGACGATAAATCTCCATTGTCTTGTAGTCCCTCATACGCTCGGATTTCTCCGTCTTGTAACTCTGTAACAAAGATCATGTAAATGTTTTATTAAATGTTTACTAACTTCACTACAGAAAAACATCTGACGAGTGTCATTAATAATGGATTTATTTCAGACTTCATTTTCAGCTCATAGACAAGACCTCATCATAGACAAGACCTCATCATAGACAAGACCTCATCAAAGACAAGACCTCATCATAGACAAGACCTCATCAGACATTCATCAGAGTCTATAAGGAGTTATCACATTCTGAGAGTATTGCTAAAGGAATATATGTCCCCTACTGGCCCCCGCTAAAAATAGTAACAGTGACCTTGACCCAAAAACCCCAAAACTTTAACTTGATCTGTAGCTGCTCATACTGAAATATTCGGCCATTGTGGCCTCTTAACCAACTTTCACCAACATACTTGGAAGCATGGCTGTGAAAAGTGCCGAAAACTGGGTGGATGAACCGTCAGACAGACGAAGAGAAAACTTGTTAATTTTTACTGCGAGTTGAGCAGAGTCTTTAAGTTATCAGAGTTTGGGATAATGAAGTTTGACTGTACTCTTTATCAGGGTTTGTAGCCCTACCAGCACATCAGGATTCAAACATTTTGACGACATTTAAACCTCCCATACAGCCATGTCTAGAAACATCATCTCACCATTATCGTGTTGACTTTGTTGTCGATGCCCTCGGCCTGGCGTACCGCGTGGAGACGAGACAACTTCCTGTTCCTCTCAGCGTCACCCTCGCGGTTTGTGTCCTTCTCTGGGACCATCTGGTCCTTATGAGACATTAACATGGCCTGGACCTCGTGGTTTGTGTCAGCCAGGTGCTTGGCTCTCGCGATCTTCTTCAACTGGGATACACCTACAAATGATTGGTTTAATTACACAATTATGTATGGGACTGGATTGATTTTTCTCAAAAAAACAGATATCATAAATATTCAATATGTTTCAATTTTTATTTCATATTAATTTCTGTAAAATTGATAATTTAGGTAATAATAATTTTTTTTTTTTGCCACTTAGAAATGTATATTTTGGATTTGGTACATTTTTTCTTTTTAATCATAATTATTTGAAAACAAACAGCTGGGGTTTTATCCAGAAGTATTAAGTAAATGTCAATTTAAAATTATAACTTTATACTGTAACTGATATATAAGTTATCTCTTAGCTATATACATAATCAACAGTATCAATTAACAAAAAAAAAAAAACGAAAACAAACAAATAAGAATTAATGAATATGTGTATACAATTAAACAATTAATGTTCATTAATTCTAGAGAGAACAAGAGGCCCAATGGGCCTGTATCGCTCACCTGGCTCTACAGCAACTTTGAAGTTGATTGAGGTCATTTCTAAAGATACTATGTTGATTACCTCTTTATTCAAATATCATTGTAAGCTAGTTTTATTCATATTAAAAATTTTCTAGGCCTTCATTCCAGCATTCTATTGGCCTAATATCAGGTCTTGCAGGCTCTTGGCTATCGCAAAATTATTGCTTACAGATTTAAGCCGATTTCACCCCTGTGACCTTGAATGTAGGTCAAGGTCATTTATTTGAACAAAATTGGTAGCCCTTCACCCCAGCAGGCTACAGGCCAAATATCAAGTCACTGGGCCTCTTGGTTATTGAGAAGAAGTCGTTTGAAGATTATAGCCTATTTGACCCATGTGACCTTGAATGAAGGTCAAGGTCATTTATTTGAACAAACTTTGTAGCCCTTCACCCCAGCATGCTTCACCCCTAATATCAAGTCCCTGGGCCTCTTGGTTATTGAGAAGTCATTTGAAGATTATAGCCTATTTGATCCATGTGACCTTGAATGAAGGTCAATGTCATTTATTTGAACCAACTTTGTAGCCCTTCACCCCAGCATGCTACAAGCCCAATATCAAGTCCCTGGGCCTCTTCGTTATTGAGAAGAAGTCATTTGAAGATTATAGCCTATTTGACCCATGTGACCTTGAATGAAGGCCAAGGTCATTTATTTGAACAAACTTTGTAGCCCTTCACCCCAGCATGCTATAGGCCCAATATCAAGTCCCTGGGCCTCTTGGTTATTGAGAAGAAGTCGTTTGAAGATTATAACCTATTTGACCCATGTGACCTTGAATGAAGGTCAAGGTCATTTATTTGAACCAACTTTGTAGCCCTTCACCCCAGCATGCTACAGGCCCAAAATCAAGTCACTGGGCCTCTTGGTTATTGAGAAGAAGTCGTTTGAAGATTATAGCCTATTTGACCCATGTGACCTTGAATGAAGGTCAAGGTCATTTATTTGAACAAACTTTGTAGCCCTTCACCCCAGCATGCTACAGGCCCAATATCAAGTCCCTGGGCCTCTTGGTTATTGAGAAGAAGTCGTTTGAAGATTATAGCCTATTTGACCCATCTGACCTTGAATGAAGGTCAAGGTCATTTATTTGAACAAACTTTGTAGCCCTTTACCCCAGCATGCTATAGGCCCAATATCATGTCCCTGGGCCTCTTGGTTATTGAGAAGAAGTCGTTTGAAGATTATAGCCTATTTAACCCATGTGACCTTGAATGAAGGCCAAGGTCATTTATTTGAACAAACTTTGTAGCTCTTCACCCCAGCATGCTACATGTCCAATATCAAGTCCCTGGGCCTTTTGGTTATTGAGAAGAAGTTGTTTGAATGAAAAAGTTGACGCCGGACGGCCGGACGGACGACGGACGCCGCACCACGGCATAAGCTCACTTGCCCTTCGGGCAGGTGAGCTAAATATAAAACATTATAAATTATGTAAATTTATTCCTTCTAAGGTGAGGATTACAATCATCAGAATGGATAAGGAAATTTGAAATGAGGTTGATCTGGATGAGTGTTAGAGTAAAATCAATGTTGGGGTCAAAGGGAAGAAGAGACAGTTTTAAATAACAGGGAGAAAGATTCAGTGAATATAACAATAGAGATAGTGAGATCACATTGGAATCTTATATACTGAGTAATAAGTACAGGAGGCTATCAAATAGGCTATAAATCAAAGTAGGGGGGTGGGGCTTTAAAGTGGGGGGAGGGTAAAAGTGGGGGAGGGTTTAAAGCGGGGGGAGGGTTTAAAGTTGGGTATGGTTTAAAGTAGGGGGTCATCTTTAAAGTTGGAGGGTTAAAAGTGGGGGAGGGGTTAAAGTGGGGGGAGGGTTTTAAGTGGGGGAGGGTTTTAAGTGGGGGAGGGTTTAAGTAGGGGGAGGGTTAAAGTGGGGGAGGGGTTAAAGTGGGTTGGAGGGTTTTAAGTAGGGGAGGGTTAAAAGTGAGGGGAAGGGGTTAAAGTGGGGGGAGGGTTCAAAGTGGGGGGAGGGTTCAAAATGGGGGGAGGGTTTAAAGTGGGTGGGAGGGTTTTAAGTAGGGGGAGGGTTAAAAGTGAGGGGGAGGGTTTAAAGTGGGGGTCTGACTGGGTGTGAGTGATTCTGAGGTGAGTTGTCTGACTGGGTGTGAGTGATTCTGAGGTGAGTTGTCTGACTGGGTGTGAGTGATTCTGAGATAAGTTGTCTGACTGGGTGTTAGTGATTCTGAGGTAAGTTGTCTGACTGGGTGTTAGTGATTCTGAGATAAGTTGTCTGACTGGGTGTTAGTGATTCTGAGGTAAGCTGTCTGACTGGGTGTTAGTGATTCTGAGATAAGTTGTCTGACTGGGTGTTAGTGATTCTGAGGTAAGCTGTCTGACTGGGTGTGAGTGATTCTGTGGTAAGTTGTCTGGGTGTGAGTGATTCTGAGGTAAGTTGTCTGACTGGGTGTGAGTGATTCTGAGGTGACTGGGTGTTAGTGATTCTGAGGTAAGTTGTCTGACTGAGTGTGAGTGATTCTGAGGTGACTGGGTGTTAGTGATTCTGAGGTAAGTTGTCTGACTGAGTGTGAGTGATTCTGAGGTAAGTTGTCTGACTGGGTGTGAGTGATTCTGAGGTGACTGGGTGTTGGTGATTCTGAGGTAAGTTGTCTGACTGGGTGTGAGTGATTCTGAGGTGACTGGGTGTTAGTGATTCTGAGGTAAGTTGTCTGACTGAGTGTGAGTGATTCTGAGGTAAGTTGTCTGGGTGCGAGTGATTCTGGGGTTACTGGGTGCGAGTGATTCTGATGTGACTGGGTGCGAGTGATTCTGATGTGACTGGGTGTGAGTGATTCTGAGGTGACTGGGTGCGAGTGATTCTGAGCTAATTACTCTGGGTGCGAGTGATTCTGAGGTTACTGGGTGGGAGTGATTCTGAGGTGACTGGGTGCGAGTCATTCTGAGGTGACTGGGTGCAAGTGATTCTGAGGTGACTGGGTCCGAATGATTCTGAGGTAAGTTGTCTGACTGGGTGTGAGTGATTCTGATCCAAGTTCTCTGGGTGCGAGTGATTCTGAGGTGACTGGCTGTGAGTGTATTAAGGAGGAAACTGTTACCAGAAGTATCACCAGTAGAAGTAAAGGAACCAGTGAGACGTCCACCTGGGTAGGAACTGTTGCCAGCCGTCTGAGACAAAACACGTGATTTTTTCCCGATAGGTGTTGCCTGTGCTGTAAAGATCATAGCAAGTCTAGTCTAAATCTACTTTGTATAGGAGGTAAGTTTTCTGTGAATATGAATTGTAAATATTATCAAGGAAGATAGTTGAGTATGATCTGCGAGGCACCTGATGAGGGAGTACAATGTGGTATGACTACAATTACCATTAAAGTCAGGTTAAATACAGAATGAATGTTTTTACACATCTTAAAAATGAAAAGATTATAATAACTGGTACTTGGATAAAAAAAGAACCATCAATTTGAAGGTATTTATCTTCTAGAACACTGAAAAGTGATCAAATTTGTTTCAATTTTCAAATCAGTTTAGAAAAAAAAAGTTCAAAATTAAGCTAATAAAGATATCTGATTTAAACTATTGATTTCAATTAAATGCAAATTTAAAGTTTGTGAATAAAAAACCAATATCCTGGTGACATGTGAGTTTACTGTGATCAAAATACCCTTTATTTTATAAGGATATTGATTTCATGATAAAGAACCAATTATCTCAGTCATCAGCCTTGCAGTTTATTGATATTTTCACAGCCTTAGCCAATTTAAATTTACTTGAAGCATCGTTAAAATATCTTTTTGAAAGAAGAAATTCATTTTAATATTCTTGTCTTCAAATGGTCTTTTGCTACAAATTTATATTAAAGTTTGTAGATATCCAAATAACTGAGAAAACTAAATTTACTCATTAATAATCCAACAATGCTTCAAACAAGGGGCCCTGGCAGCTAGCTAGGGAAGAAAATATCAACAGAGCAAAAAAATAATACTGAATTCAGTTTAAATTTGAATAATATAATAAATCTATTCTATTATACAGATGTATGAGACTAGGATAAGAGGAGTGCAACTGAACGATAATAGAAAAATTTCTAAAAAGCTGAAAAAACAGACAGAACCTGAGAATGCTAGACATATAGTGTAGGACCATTGTATAAACAAGGATATCAATATATTGACATAGAAAACCAAATTCAACTCAGAATCATAACTTTTGAATGGTAGCTTTTTTTTTTAATCAACCACCATTTCAGAAAAATGTGTCAGACTGTCATTATAGTCTAATTATATATTCTCTTTGTGAAATCTTCCCTAAAACAAAGTTAGGACTTTGTGAAATCTTCTAATCATTTTCTTTTCTTGTTGATTTCTGATTTTACAGAGTTTATTCACATGGGTTTGTCTTTGGTGTACATATGTCGAGCATTCTGAGTCAGTAATCGAGAGGTTTATATGGGAAGTAGATGATAACACAATTTTGTAAATGACTCCATTACTTTTCTTGCCTCCCACGTGAGGTAACAGGGAATTTAAAGGTTTCAGCTGATCTGTAATAACAAGATTCATGGCATAGTTTCCTTTCTTTCACAATCATTTCATGAAAACTAATCATTTTAATTAACTGTGACTATAACTGCTAAAACCACTGTTAGAAAATGTTATCAGCTTAATATAAAAAAAAAAGTAAGAGTTTCCCTTAATTAAAAAACTAAAAGTGCCTGCAACTATGTTTTGTAAATAAATCGGTGCATAACAATATCATTACAATTAAGTAGGACCTATGAGAATGTATATATTACTGCTCATAGGCAGAACGCTGTGTGGACTCGTCACTCACACCTGTGACACCTATGTGACTCCACTCAGCTTCCACCGTGGAGAATTGTTTAACATCAACAGAGGCAAACAGAGTTCAAAACTCATCAACATATATTTATAGAACATTTATTATCATACGGGCTCATGTATCCCTATATGTGAAACCCAATTCACTAATCATAAGTAAAAATCTCTGTTGAATGAAGATGAAATCTACAGTTACAGTGGCTGCAATCACACATACTACTAGTAATTTGTAACCATAAGAATTTTTAAGTATATATATTTCAAAATTACTAAGAAGTGGTTAGGAAGCTGGGCAGTGGTCACAGGACATTTGTCATTCTCAACCTTAAAATTTCTTCATAAATTTTTTTCATGAGGAACTGAATACCATGACCGAGCTCTTCAAAGTAGCCAGCCTTGTTACCAGACAATTTGGTCAGAAGGGAGTAAATGGAACTGAATACCATGACAAATACCATGACCTAGCTCTCCAAAGTAGCCAGCCTTGTTACCAGACAATTTGGTCAGAAGGGAGTAAATGTAAGGGTTTTCCCAAAAGAAAATCTCACCGCTTTAGGTAAACATTTGGATCAGGATTTCTAACAAAGACAGAACGTAACATAATTTTAAATCAAAGACCTTTTTATATAAATAGAGCAAGTATTCATAATGTTGATAAAATGATATTATTTATCAAATTATCATGGTCAACAACACAGATTTCTTAAAAAATTATATTAAATTTATAAAAATGTCCTCATTATAATTTTGTACTGAGCTATTTCCCTGTTTAAATTTACCTGCTAGTGTAGATTTGGGATCTGTTTTTTGTCCGATGTTTGCCATTCGGAGGTGAAGTTTGCCTTTGACGTATGTCTTTACTCCGATTGGCTGAATACCGCCCACATGATTAATGTTACTGTTGACTAAATTTGGATCGTTTTCGTACTCTGTTGTGATGACGTCAAGTTCAAACGTTGTCTGTACTGACTCACTTCCACATCGACACAAATACTACAATAGAAAATGATTTGTGAATAAGATTTATTGTAGAAATACAAACTACACCTTACAGATTATATACTGCCTTTCTTAAAAAGATATTTTGACACTTCAATTGATATTTTATACAATTGAAAATGAATACAAATCTCATTGGTTTTTACCTTTCAATAACCCATTTACACTTATGACAATTGCTAAGACCATAAAATCTTTAAAACAAGATAAAGACATCAATTATAAATTTGCAGTATTCAATTCTGAAATTAATATTTAACTAAATTTGGAAGAATCCATTGAGTTGTGCAGCACATAACATGACCCATTCAGCACAATTGCATACACAGTATAACATTGTCAACCCTCTGCCCTGACCTCTGACCATATGTTTTACACCCCTAGTAACCCTGACCTCTGACCTATGACCTCTGACGTTATGTTTTACACCTCTAGTAACCCTGACCTCTGACTTATGACCCCTGACCTTTGTCTTACACCTTTAGTAACCCTGACCTTGAGTTGTACAGCACAGGACCCCATCAGCAGAAGTGTGTCTCCATCCCAAACGTCTATGTGAAGGATCTGTTGAGAAAGGTGTTTCAGGAACAGGGCATTCTCACCAGGTTTCATACAGGCGGGGTCCATGTGGTATCGCACCTGTAATAAATACACAGTTATACATTAGATATGTCCCCTAGTGATCTATACCACTATAGTGAGTTTACCACAGGTCGGACCAGTAACATATACACAGTTATACATTAGATATGTCCCCTAGTTATACCACTATAGTGAGTTTACCACGGGTCGGACCAGTAACATATACACAGTTATATATTAGATATGTCCCCTAGTTATACCACTATAGTGAGTTTACCACAGGTCGGACCAGTAACATATACACAGTTATACATTAGATATGTCCCCTAGTTATACCACTATAGTGAGTTTACCACGGGTCGGACCAGTAACATATACACAGTTATACTATTAGATATGTCCCCTAGTTATACCACTATAGTGAGTTTACCACAGGTCGGACCAGTAACATATACACAGTTATACATTAGATATGTCCCCTAGTTATACCACTATAGTGAGTTTACCACAGGTCGGACCAGTAACATATACACAGTTATACATTAGATATGTCGCCTAGTTATACCACTATAGTGAGTTTACCACAGGTTGGACCAGTAACATATACACAGTTATACATTAGATATGTCGCCTAGTTATACCACTATAGTGAGTTTACCACGGGTCGGACCAGTAACATATACACAGTTATATATTAGATATGTCGCCTAGTTATACCACTATAGTGAGTTTACCACAGGTCGGACCAGTAACATATACACAGTTATATATTAGATATGGCCCCTAGTTATACCACTATAGTGAGTTTACCACGGGTCGGACCAGTAACATATACACAGTTATATATTAGATATGTCCCCTAGTTATACCACTATAGTGAGTTTACCACGGGTCGGACCAGTAACATATACAGTTATATATTAGATATGTTCCCTAGTTATACCACTAAAGTGAGTTTACCACAGGTCGGACCAGTAACATATACACAGTTATATATTAGATATGGCCCCTAGTTATACCACTATAGTGAGTTTACCACAGGTCGGACCAGTAACATATACACAGTTATACATTAGATATGTCCCCTAGTTATACCACTATAGTCAGTTTACCACGGGTCGGACCAGTAACATATACACAGTTATACATTAGATATGTCCCCTAGTTATACCACTATAGTGAGTTTACCACAGGTCGGACCAGTAACATATACACAGTTATACATTAGATATGTCCCCTAGTTATACCACTATAGTGAGTTTACCACGGGTCGGACCAGTAACTTATACACAGTTATACATTAGATATGTCCCCTAGTTATACCACTATAGTGAGTTTACCACGGGTCGGACCAGTAACATATACACAGTTATACATTAGATATGTCCCCTAGTTATACCACTATAGTGAGTTTACCACAGGTCGGACCAGTAACATATACACAGTTATATATTAGATATGTCCCCTAGTTATACCACTATAGTGAGTTTACCACGGGTCGGACCGGTAACATATACACAGTTATACATTAGATATGTCGCCTAGTTATACTACTATAGGGAGTTTACCACAGGTCGGACCAGTAACATATACACAGTTATATATTAGATATGTCCCCTAGTTATACCACTATAGTAAGTTTACCACAGGTCGGACCAGTAACATATACACAGTTATATATTAGATATGTCCCCTAGTTATACCACTATAGTGAGTTTACCACGGGTCGGACCAGTAACATATACACAGTTATACATTAGATATGTCCCCTAGTTATACCACTATAGTGAGTTTACCACAGGTCGGACCAGTAACATATACACAGTTATACATTAGATATGTCCCCTAGTTATACCACTATAGTGAGTTTACCACAGGTCGGACCAGTAACATATACACAGTTATACATTAGATATGTCCCCTAGTTATACCACTATAGTGAGTTTACCACGGGTCGGACCAGTAACATATACACAGTTATATATTAGATATGTCCCCTAGTTATACCACTATAGTGAGTTTACCACGGGTCGAACCAGTTCCTACTACCTGGACAGGTCTACTTAATCTGAACCATCTTGTAGTTTGAGTACTCTATAAATATACCTCCATGCCAGGGGCTCCCTGGGACATTGTTCCATTTGACTCAATCTTCTGTAGTATGTAGGGTATGGAGTAGCGGTCAGATGACAACTCATTCTCCGGTTTAGCCAGCATCATTCTTGAAATAATAGAATTAATAAAATTAAAATGTCTTATTCTTGAAACAATAGAATTAATACAATTAAAATGTCTTATTCTTGAAACAATAGAATTAATAAAATTAAAATGTCTTATTCTTGAAACAATTAAATTAATAAAATTAAAATGTCTTATTCTTGAAACAATAGAATTAATAAAATTAAAATGTCTTATTCTTGAAACAATTGAATTAATAAAAGTTCCAATCAATTAACAAGTGAACAGAAATTGTACTACTTATCGCTAAAATTTCTTGTAAATATATGATATACTATTATTTCTGTTCAGGTGTGATAGAGGCTATGTAGCAGTTACACCTGGTCATCAATACAATAAGTAAGGTAATTATTTTACTATTTCAGATCATCTTAACTTTACTCATAATGAACCAACTTAAAAGGTTTAAATAAGTAAACTAGATGACCTATATGCTGACCTTTCAGTGTTAACCTATATCTGACCACTCAGTGATAATCTATAAACTGACCTCTCAGTAATGACCTATATCTGACCACTAAGTAATGACCTATATACTGACCTCTCAGTGATGACCTATATACTGACCACTCAGTTGTGACCTATATCTGACCGCTCAGTTGTGACCTATATACTAACCTCTCAGTAGTGACCTATATCTGACCACTAAGTAGTGACCTATATACTGACCTCTCAGTAGTGACCTATATCTGACCACTAAGTGGTGACCTATATACTGACCACTCAGTTGTGACCTATATCTGACCGCTCAGTTGTGACCTATATCTGACCATTAAGTAATGACCCTATATACTGACTACTAAATAGAGACCTATATACTGACCTCTCAGTGGTGACCTATATCTGACCACTAAGTAATGACCTATATACTGACCTCTCAGTTGTGACCTATATACTGACCTCTCCATAGTGACCTATATCTGACCACTAATATTGACCTATATACTGACCACTAAGACTAAGTAGTGACCTATATACTGACCACTAAGTAATGACCTATATCTGACCACTAAGTAGTGACCTATATACTGACGTCTCAGTAGTGACCTATATACTGACCTCTCAGTTGTGACCTGAGGACATCTGTAGAACTGGAATGTGAAGAACACTGTGTTTGTTTCAGCCTTTGGTCCTGTGGCTTCAACTGACATCATTCTAAAATATAAATACAAATTTTCTAAATAAATTATTTCAAAGGTCATGACAAACTTTAGCAATTGAATCATCTTGTAAAACTGTTTTATGATCAAGCTTATTTCTTTTTGTCTATAACTGACAGGTTGCATATGAAATAACATGCATTTAGATTTCTACTGAAATGTATCTTACATGGATTGGCTTATTGTCTGATAGATACAGCAATCTTATTAATTTGTTTTAAGACTTGCATATTTCAATACTGCATATCTTAAAATATAACAAGATGATCCATGGAGATGTTCGGGCAGAACTTCATTTTAACTTTCCATGGATTTCTAAATTGAAATCTTTGATAAATAATCTTCAAACAACAAACACTGTATTCATTGAAGAAGTTTGATTTAGGATGACCATTATTATTGTGTGTTTCACACAGCCCTGGTACTGATAAAGGGAAAAAGCATTCACAATTTGTAACAATCTTCCTTGCAAATTAATGAAAAGAAAAACAATTACATGTATATGTATAAGTGAAACAGTAATTCAAGGCATATTTATGTGACCTTGAATGAAGGTCAAGGTCATTCATTTGAACAAACTCGGTAGCCCTTCACCCCAGCATGCTACAGGCCAAATATTAGGTCTCTGGGCCTTTGCAATTGGTTATTGAGAAGAAGTTGCTTGAATGGAAAAGTTGACGCCGGACGCCGCGCCACGGCATAAGCTCACTTGCCCCTCGGGCAGGTGAGCTAATAAACCATGATAGCATCATCTGTAACACTAGAAAGAACTTACCTGGAAAATGCTAGGAACTGGAAGACAATTTCATTACACTGAAGTGGGTCAGCGTTCTCCTTATTGAGATCAAGTCTACGATCTTGTCGCGGATCAATGACTTCAGGCGGTTCACTGTTTCTGTCCAGAATTGGTTGGAATCCAGCATTGAAGAGTCTGGCGTAAGCTGCTCGTGATAGACCCTGGGCCCTATATAGTACCACAAAGGAGAATTGTCAATGATCATAGAATATAAACAATATGTACTTCATAACTGATCCTTTATAAGTCAAATCAAATAAATTGAGGAAACAGGAAATGCAGGTAATTTTTTATTCTTCTTAAGGGAGAAAAATGAAAATATAATATTGTGTTTTACCATAAAGTTTGTTCCAAAGGATTGTATAAAAGACACAAAATATAACATTGTTAGAACCTCTAAAATAAAGTGAGAAATATATTGCTTTAATTGATGTTTTAACATTGCAAGGGGAGACAACTCCTGGATTACATGTGAATAGATTTTGGCATATCACAACCAGTGTATTTGATTTTTTAAATGTGACATATTTTCGTGACCACTTTGTCACATACATCAGACAAATGTGTAGTCACTGATAGGTCACGCTTTCCAATACTGGTTGTCTTACATCAAATCTCATATTCACGTACATATTTACCAACCTGAAGAAAATGTTTCATAATATCCTGGATTTCATTTCCAATGTTGACTATTCTTCCTATTGTCTAACATGCAGTTAATATCATCTATTGTTTCAGTAGTTGTAGATATATATTTCATTGACTAGTATCATCTGTTGTTTCAGTAGTTGTAGGTATGTATTTCATTGACTAGTATCATCTGTTATTTCAGTAGTTGTAGGTATATATTTCATCGACTAGTATCATCTGTTATTTCAGTAGTTGTAGGTATGTATTTCATTGACTAGCATCATCTATTGTTTCAATAGCTGTAGGTATGTATTTCATTGACTAGTATCATCTTTTGTTTCAATAGCTGTAGGTATGTATTTCATTGACTAGTATCATCTTTTGTTTCAATAGCTGTAGGTATGTATTTCATTGACTAGTATCATCTTTTGTTTCAATAGCTGTAGGTATGTATTTCATTGACTAGTATCATCTATTGTTTCAGTAGCTGTAGGTATGTATTTCATCGACTAGTATCATCTATTGTTTCAGTAGCTGTAGGTATGTATTTCATCGACTAGTATCATCTGTTGTTTCAGTAGCTGTAGATATATATTCCATCGACTAGTATCATCTTTTGTTTCAATAGCTGTAGGTATGTATTTCATTGACTAGTATCATCTTTTGTTTCAGTAGTTGTAGATATATATTTCATCGACTAGTATCATCTTTTGTTTCAGTAGTTGTAGATATATATTTCATCGACTAGCATCATCTATTGTTTCAGTAGTTGTAGGTATATATTTCATTGACTAGTATATCATCTATTGTTTCAGTAGCTGTAGATATATATTTCATCGACTAGTATCATCTATTGTTTCAGTAGCTGTAGGTATATATTTCATCGACTAGTATCATCTGTTGTTTCAGTAGCTGTAGATATATATTCCATCGACTAGTATCATCTATTGTTTCAGCTGTAGGTATATATTTCATCGACTAGTATCATCTATTGTTTCAGCTGTAGGTATGTATTTCATCGACTAGTATCATCTATTGTTTCAGCTGTAGGTATGTATTTCATCGACTAGTATCATCTGTTGTTTCAGTAGTTGTAGATATATATTTCATCGACTAGTATCATCTATTGTTTCAGCTGTAGGTATATATTTCATCGACTAGTATCATCTATTGTTTCAGCTGTAGGTATGTATTTCATCGACTAGTATCATCTATTGTTTCAGTAGTTGTAGGTATATATTTCATCAACAAGTATCATCTGTTGTTTCAGTAGTTGTAGGTATATATTTCATTGACTAGTATCATCTTTTGTTTCAGTAGTTGTAGGTATGTATTTCATTGACTAGCATCATCTTTTGTTTCAGTAGTTGTAGGTATATATTTCATCAACTAGTATCATCTATTGTTTCAGTAGCTGTAGGTATATATTTCATCGACTAGTATCATCTGTTGTTTCAGTAGCTGTAGATATATATTCCATCGACTAGTATCATCTATTGTTTCAGCTGTAGGTATATATTTCATCGACTAGTATCATCTATTGTTTCAGCTGTAGGTATGTATTTCATCGACTAGTATCATCTATTGTTTCAGCTGTAGGTATGTATTTCATCGACTAGTATCATCTGTTGTTTCAGTAGTTGTAGATATATATTTCATCGACTAGTATCATCTATTGTTTCAGCTGTAGGTATATATTTCATCGACTAGTATCATCTATTGTTTCAGCTGTAGGTATGTATTTCATCGACTAGTATCATCTATTGTTTCAGTAGTTGTAGGTATATATTTCATCAACTAGTATCATCTGTTGTTTCAGTAGTTGTAGGTATATATTTCATTGACTAGTATCATCTTTTGTTTCAGTAGTTGTAGGTATGTATTTCATTGACTAGCATCATCTTTTGTTTCAGTAGTTGTAGGTATATATTTCATCAACTAGTATCATCTATTGTTTCAGTAGCTGTAGGTATGTATTTCATTGACTAGCATCATCTTTTGTTTCAGTAGTTGTAGGTATATATTTCATCAACTAGTATCATCTATTGTTTCAGTAGCTGTAGGTATGTATTTCATTGACTAGTACATGTATCATCTGTTGTTTCAGTAGTTGTAGGTATATATTTCATCGACTAGTATCATCTATTGTTTCAGTAGCTGTAGGTATGTATTTCATTGACTAGTATCATCTGTTGTTTCAGTAGTTGTAGGTATGTATTTCATCGACTAGTATCATCTTTTGTTTCAGTAGTTGTAGGTATGTATTTCATTGACTAGTATCATCTATTGTTCAGTAGTTGTAGATATGTATTTCATTGACTAGTATATCATCTATTGTTTCAGTAGCTGTAGGTATGTATTTCATCGACTAGTATCATCTATTGTTTCAGTAGCTGTAGATATATATTTCATCGACTAGTATCATCTTTTGTTTCAGTAGCTGTAGATATATATTTCATTGACTAGTATCATCTATTGTTTCAGTAGCTGTAGATATATATTTCATCGACTAGTATCATCTATTGTTTCAGTAGCTGTAGATATATATTTCATTGACTAGTATCATCTATTGTTTCAGTAGCTGTAGATATATATTTCATTGACTAGTATCATCTATTGTTTCAGTAGTTGTAGGTATATATTTCATTGACCTCTTGTTTCTCTATAGGAGGGATATATCATCAACAATCTGGCCGAATCAATACTCACCCGACATGTCCATGGGGCTGTACCACTATTGGGGCATGGACCGGGGTAAAAGGTAGTTCGTTCATTTCCGTAGACATCCCCACCTGTCGACTGCTCATAGACTGAAAACACACACACAAACATAGCTTAATATTGGTCTAGAAGTGATATTAACTTTCTTCTCCACTTTTTAAATAACAAGAAAACAACATAAATATGTGGAACCTAACCACTTGGTATAGTAACCTATAATTATTTATATAAATATGTCTAGATTTAACAAAATAATCATTCTGGATTAATTTTTTTTGTTTTTGTTTTTTTTAAACATTTTGTACTCAACATAAACCTACAGATTCATACTAATGTTGTCAATAAAAACAACAACTTCATACCTTGTGAATATAAGGTTCCAACCAAAACCTGTTGCACTTATATTATAATAATTGTTTATAAAACAGGGAATCAGTTGGGTTATGCACCATGACATAAATAAGAAAAATATGAAACTTTTGATACGTTTAATGTATACTAGGAACCAACAGATCCAACCAGAAATAAAAATTTTGATTTCTTGTTTGTTCCATCAAATTTCTGTATATATCATTAGAAAATGATATTCTTCACCTGATTTCCCCTACTCCTACCCGAAAAGAAAATTAATAGATTTTTTTAAATCATGGCATGCAACAGTGGAACGGAGACCGGATGGAACACTGAAAAAGAGTGACTTGAACATAATACCCACCCGATCAAAATGGAAAATTGTACCAAAATACATGTTTACCTTTTTTTTGTTTTGTGGAGACTATATTTGGAATTAGCTATTTTCTAAGAGTCAAAAAAAGTGAAATAAAGATTTCCATCTGTGAAAACTCGATGGGCTAAAAAGATGTATTTTGATTCCTAAACAGATGGTTCACTAAATTCCTCAATGGTAAGAATATGAAAACTACACTGTAATGACCGTCTCTTCGCCTCCTTTCCCATCCTTTTGCGCGAAAAGTAAAACTTCTGGTCGCTTATTGGAGAGTTATTGTTATCACGGGAACAAACAATTGTGGTCGCTGGTCGCGTAAACAGAGGGTTGCTTAATAGAGTTAAAATATATAGTGAAAACGCTCGGGAGGAATTGAAAGGTCCCTTAGTACAGAGGGTCGCTAAATAGAGATGGTCGTTTGGACAGATCTGACTGTATTTATAACTGGACACAACATTGCCATACCATGTGAGAGATCTCCATGCCATACATTCCCTGTTGGGGGCCATACATAGACTGTTGGGGCATGCCCTGGGGGTACATCATATAGCCCTGGGGGCCGGGAGGGAACATCTGGGGGGTGGACATGACACCTTGGGGCCCCATTCCCTGCTGCATCATCATCTGTTGTTGTTGTTGCTGCATCATCTGCTGCTGGTGGCTCATGCCACCTTGTGGCATCATCTGTGGCACCTGTAGTGACATGGGACCACTTCCTGGTGTCCTGTAACATAAAACATTAATGCTTATACAATAAATCAAAGGACCGAAAGTACTGAAAAACATCAGGCTGTTAATGCTTATACAATAAATCAAAGGACCGAAAGTACTGAAAAACATCAGGTTGTTAATGCTTATACAATAAATCAAAGTGCCGAAAGTACTGAAAAACATCAGGTTGTTAATGCTTATACAATAAATCAAAGGACCGAAAGTACTGAAAAACATCAGGTTGTTAATGCTTATACAATAAATCAAAGGACCGAAAGTACTGAAAAACATCAGGTTGTGAATTATAAATGGTAGTCCAAATATTATGGTCAGACAACCTTTTTACACAATGTCTAAAGTCTTCTTGGGTCAAAAGTGATTTTTCATTTATCAAAACATCAGTTATGTATAAGAAATCAAATTACCACCTTTAGTAAAATACAGACATTTTTTTCACAACAACTTGGGCACTTTGCTGTGATCAATGATCGTTACAATTAAGCCACACAGACACAACTGAATATCGAATTAGTAGTACAAACTACATTTGTACATTTTATAAATATTTCATTTCAATCCAATTATCTTTTTGAAATTAACAAATTCAAGTAACAGTTACATTGAGATTAAGTACAATATAATACTATTATTGACTTTGTTTATAAGGTTAATACAATGAATTGTAACCTGAGAAAGGTGATATTCCCCAAGGCTTGAGGCTCAACGGATCAGAAAATGGCAAAAATCACAAAAGATATAAAAATACTTTCTTGACAGTTGTCACAGTGCAAAAACAGTGCAAGTTTCTTATTAAATAAACATGGTTAGAGGTATATTAACACACAAGGAGAAAATCATCAGCAAACCGAACACAAAAAATACATGCGGTAGATGAAAACTATGTCATATAGATATCAACCCTTGGTGAAACACGAAGTGTTGTATCGGCCACCAAGTCATACAGATATCAACCCTTGGTAAAATACTGAGTGTTGTATCGGCCACCATATAGATATCAACCCTTGGTGAAATACTAAGTGTTGTATCGGCCACCGAGTCACATAGATATCAACCCTTGGTGAAATACTGAGTGTTGTATTGGCCACCATATAGATATCAACCCTTGGTGAAATGCTAAGTGTTGTATCGGCCACCATATAGATATCAACCCTTGGTGAAACACTAAGTGTTGTATCGGCCACCGAGTCAGATAGATATCAACCCTTGGTGAAATACTAAGTGTTGTATCGGCCACCATATACATATCAACCCTTGGTGAAATACTAAGTGTTGTATCGGCCACCATATAGATATCAACCCTTGGTGAAATACTGAGTGTTGTATCGGCCACCAAGTAATATAGATATCAACCCTTGGTGAAATACTAAGTGTTGTATCGGCCACCATATACATATTAACCCTTGGTGAAATACTAAATGTTGTTTCGGCCACCAAGTAATACAGATATCAACCCTTGGTGAAATACTAAGTGTTGTATCGGCCACCAAGTAATACAGATATCAACCCTTGGTGAAATACTGAGTGTTGTATCAGCCACCAAGTCATAGAGATATCAACCCTTGGTTAAGTACTTAGTGTTGTATCAGTAGTACTGAATTGCAATAAACATTGATGTTATTACCAGGAGAGAGCTTATTGCTGGAAAAAACATAATTATATACTATGGGTATTTGTTCAGAACTCGTGGTCAAATAAACTCAATGTGGTGTTAGGGTTAGGCAGTGTCCTTATATCAGCTTTACATTTCAGCAAAATATCAAATATCAAGTCTAGTAACACACAAAAATCATGAAATAGAACATCACAGCATACATATTATTAACAACAAAAATACGGGTGTAGTTACAAGATAAGAGTGTAGTTACACAATACGAGTGTAGTTACACAATACGAGTGTAATTACACAATACGAGTGTAGTTACACAATACGAGTGTAGTTACACAATACGAGTGTAGTTACTCAATAGCAGTGTAGTTACACAATACGAGTGTAGTTACACAATACGAGTGTAGTTACACAATACGAGTGTAGTTACTCAATAGCAGTGTAGTTACACAATACGAGTATAGTTACACAATACGAGTGTAGTTACACAATACGAGTGTAGTTACACAATACGAGTGTAGTTACACAATACGAGTGTAGTTACTCAATAGCAGTGTAGTTACACAATACGAGTATAGTTACACAATACGAGTGTAGTTACACAATACGAGTGTAGTTACACAATACGAGTGTAGTTACTCAATAGCAGTGTAGTTACTCAATATGAGTGTATAGTAACAAAAAACGAGTGTAGTTACAAAGTTAGTTATACGACAATCTTGGTGAGATCTTACTGGCCATCCATTGTATTCCGTGTCGTGGTACACTCACTCATCCCTACAGAGGCCATACTAGGTCGCCTCATATCCATTACTCCCTGATACATCCCCATACCGCTGTAAACAGGTAAGGCAGCAGTGCAGAATATAGACGGTGAAACACCCTCAACCCTCCATCTTATACCTAACCCTATCTATACCCTCAACCCTCCATCTTATACCTAACCCTATTTATACCCTCAACCCTCCATCTTATACCTAACCCTATCTATACCCTCAACCCTCCATCTTATACCTAACCCTATTTATACCCTCAACCCTCCATCTTATACCTAACCCTATCTATACCCTCAACCCTCCATCTTATACCTAACCCTATCTATATCCTCAACCCTCCATCTTATACCTAACCCTATCTATACCCTCAACCCTCTACCTTATACCTAACCCTATCTATACCCTCAACCCCCCATCTTATACCTAACCCTATCTATACCCTCAACCCTCCATCTTATACCTAACCCTATCTATACCCTCAACCCTCCATCTTATACCTAACCCAATCTATACCCTCAACCCTCCATCTTATATCTAACCCTATCTATACCCTCAACTCTCCATCTTATACCTAACACTATCTAAACCCTCGACCCTCCATCTTATAATTAACCCTATCTATACCCTCAACCCTCCATCTTATACCTAACCCTATCTATACCCTCAACTCTCCATCTTATACCTAACACTATCTAAACCCTCGACCCTCCATCTTATAATTAACCCTATCTATACCCTCAACCCTCCATCTTATACCTAACCCTATCTATACCCTCAACCCTCCATCTTATACCTAACCCTATCTATACCCTCAACCCTCCATCTTATTCCTAACCCTATCTATACCCTCAACCCTCCATCTTATACTTAACCCTATCTATACCCTCAACCCTCCATCTTATACCTAACCCTATTTATACCCTCAACCCTCTATCTTATATCTAACCCTATCTATACCCTCAACCCTCCATCTTATACCTAACCCTATCTATACCCTCAACCCTCCATCTTATATCCAACCCTATCTATACCCTCAACCTTATACCTAACACTATCTATACCCTCAACCCTCCATTATATACTATAACCCTATCTATACCCTCAACCCTCCATCTTATACCTAACCCTATTTATACCCTCAACCCTCCATCTTATACCTAACCCTATTTATACCCTCAACCCTCCATCTTATACCTAACACTATCTATACCCTCAACCCTCCATCTTATACCTAACCCTATCTATACCCTCAACCCTCCATCTTATACCTAACCCTATCTATACCCTCAACCCTCCATCTTATACCTAACCCTATCTATACCCTCAAGTCTCCATCTTATATCTAACCCTATATATACCCTCAACCCTCCATCTTATACCTAACCCTATCTATACCCTCAACTCTCCATCTTATACCTAACCCTATCTATACCCTCAACCCTCCATCTTATACCTAACCCTATCTATACCCTCAACCCTCCATCTTATACCTAACCCTATCTATACCCTCAACCCTCCATCTTATACCTAACCCTATCTATACCCTCAACCCTCCATCTTATATCTAACCCTATCTATACCCTCAACCCTCCATCTTATACCCAACCCTATCTATACCCTCAACCCTCCATCTTATACCCAACCCTATCTATACCCTCAACCCTCCATCTTATACCTAACCCTAATTAGAACCATGAGGTCACAGGTTGGCAACTTACGCGTCCATTTCTTAAAACCTAACCCTCTGGAATTTGGTGAGTTTTTTATTTACATGAAAGGTATCAAATGCGAGGGTTTGAAAGGATGAATAACTTCTGAGAAATATAAGAAAAAAAAATAATTTAAAATTAATTTTTTTAGACTTGGAAAATTTTAATGTTGCAAAGTTCTAAAGGCTAACCCTAAGTATTTATAAAACGGGGTTAGATCAGAAAAATACTGGATTTATTGAATCTTTTCTAACCCTCGGGGTTATCATTTGACTTGTCTCTAACCCTGCTAACCCTCAAAAGTGCCTGAAATTTCGGAAAAAAGATCCTCTCCCCGGTAATATGCAGTTACCCAACCGGATTCCACTTTTCGATGTCACTTTTACATTTTTTGGGGAGAAAATTCATAACTTGACAAATTACCGTTCGATTTGCATGAAACTTCACAGAAAGTTGCTCTAACATCTCTGCTAGTGACAGCCAAATTTTTAAGTCTCTATCTTTTTTGGTTTTTGAGAAATTGAAAAAGTCTAGACCCCATTTTTTAGACCACTTTATGTTGCAAAATTACACCCCCCAGAAAAATTGAATTATGAAAAAAGTAAACTGCGTTCTAAATTCACCTTTTGTGGTATGGATCTGTATTGTCTAACGTTTCTGACGCAAGTTAAATTATTTCGATATCCTAATTATAAGCAGAGTTATTGCCCATTATATATTATTGGCCTTTTACCACATAATGTCACGTGATTAGTCATATAATTTTAATTAAGTTTCTCAGTGGATTAATTTTTCTGTCAAATCATCACCTAACCACTTTCTTTTACGACACAAAAGATCAGTATCCTAATCCCACAGTAAAGAGTGAAAATTAAGGTTTGAATTGTTATGAAAAAAACGAAAAATATCGCAATTTAGGTTTTTCACTCGTTTCGAGTCTTTATAGTATTTAGAAAGACTTAAGACATCTCAAATGGTTTTCTACGCAAGATTTCCTAAATTTTGACACACAGTAGACATTTTAAGAAGGCCTATTCGCAAAGTTAGCCCCTTCTGAAATTTTTGAAATCTGAAAAATCGACTTTTTTATTTGTGGTGATAAAAACATCAAGCACACTTCATTTCGTACATTTTAGTGTCTAGATTCGGTAAAAATAGATAATTCACTGAAAAAGCGTATTTTTCTTGAAAATTTGGTGTACATAAAATACTTATGTTGCAATATAGACGTTCTTTGATTGCGCATAACTTGCAAATTACTAGGTATTTTCAGGATTTTATTTCATGTTCTAATTGGGTTTTTGGTGTGTTTTCTTAAAACAGTTAGCTCCAATAAATCAATCATCAGTAAGTAAAGATATTCTTGGGACATTTATTTGTGAACATTCTATAAACGTTACTTCCAGGGTTAGATTATGTGGCATTTTACATTACTAATGCAACATAAACATTTTGGCCTTATGCAACATAAGTTAACCCTAACCCTAACCCTGGCTTATGTTGCTTTTTGCCATATTAGCATTTTTCTATCACATAAGCGACAAGGAAGCAGAAAAAGTAAACACGGGTTTTCTCACAAGACTTATTTCTGTTTAAAAAGACCATTTGTAATGTAGGTAGATATGCTACGCTTTGCCATATTGTGTATAAAACTTTTGTTAACGTTACTGCATGAGCATAACTATTTACATTAAGTGTTTTATTCAAAACTTTGATTGTTGCAAATGGCGTGGTTAGGGTTAGGGTTAGGGTTAGTTTATGTTGCAAATGGCAATACCAATGCAACATAAACTAACCGTGAGTTATAAAATTCCTGCTTACATTATTAATAATTCATTTGTAATCATCTCCATAATTATGTCAATCATTATTGTATAGCCTAATTTTCATTAATTACCTTATTCCATTTCTGTAAGCAGGACCAAAAAAAATTTCCTTATTATATATTGTGTACATATTTGATTATTTTTTATTTCTTAGACACTTTGTATGTAAATCGTGATATGTTTAAACGTATTCAAAAATATTTCATTCATTATCATAAGTGTATATGTTCCATATTGATTTTCAACAAAACACTAAAAAACATAAGAAAATTCCTGCTTACATTATTAATAATTCATTTGTAATCATCTCCATAATTATGTCAATCATTATTGTATAGCCTAATTTTAATTAATTACCTTATTCAATTTCTGTAAGCAGGACCAAAAAAAAGTTTATTGTATATTGTGTACATATTTATTTATGTTTGTTTACTAAGCACTGGGTGTGCATGGGCCCATGAGGGCAGGTTCCCCGCACCGGGCCTGGACTAGAATTTGACAGATGCCCTCAATTAAAAAAAAAAAAAATATGATGAAAATTAATTGTTTTGTTGTCTGTGTATTTGTTCGTTTCAATCGAAACATATTAAGGTCAAACAAATTATTACATTTCAAATTTCAACCATATTGACCAACGGCATTAAAGAAATCATCAGTGAGGAAAGGAAAAATCAATGCATTAAGCTAAAGTCAACATTCGGCTTAATTGCAACATAACTTAACCCTGCGACTAGGGTTAAGTTATGTTGCATATTGTTATGTTGCAAAGAAGTAGTGTTGTTGCAACATAACTTAACCCTGTGATTAGGGTTAAGTTATGTTGCATATTGTTATGTTGCAAAGAAGTAGTGTTATTGCAACATAACTTAACCCTAACCCTGTGATTAGGTATGTTGCATTCGGTACATGTTATGTAGCAATAAGCCTGATATACCCGCATGCAACATAATGTAACCCTGTGATTAGGGTTAAGTTATGTTGCATATTGTTATGTTGCAAAGAAGTAGTGTTGTTGCAACATAACTTAACCCTGTGATTAGGGTTAAGTTATGTTGGATATTGTTATGTTGCAAAGAAGTAGTGTTATTGCAACATAACTTAACCCTAACCCTGTGATTAGGTATGTTGCATTCGGTACATACTATGCAGCAATAAGCCTGATATACCCGCATGCAACATAATGTAACCCTGTGATTAGGGTTAAGTTATGTTGCATATTGTTATGTTGCAAAGAAGTAGTGTTATTGCAACATAACTTAACCCTAACCCTGTGATTAGGTATGTTGCATTAGGTACATGTTATGTTGCAATAAGCCTGATATACCCGCATGCAACATAATGTAACCCTGTGATTAGGGTTAAGTTATGTTGCATATTGTTATGTTGCAAAGAAGTAGTGTTATTGCAACATAATGTAACCCTGTGATTAGGGTTAAGTTATGTTGCATATTGTTATGTTGCAAAGAAGTAGTGTTATTGCAACATACCTTAACCCTAACCCTGTGATTAGGTATGTTGCATTCGGTACATACTATGTAGCAATAAGCCTGATATACCCGTATGCAACATAATGTAACCCTGTGATTAGGGTTAAGTTATGTTGCATATTGTTATGTTGCAAAGAAGTAGTGTTATTGCAACATAACTTAACCCTAATCACAGGGTTACATTATGTTGCATTCGGTACATGCTATGTAGCAATAAGCCTGATATACCCGCATGCAACATAATGTAACCCTGTGATTAGGGTTAAGTTATGTTGCATATTGTTATGTTGCAACATTACCTATCTTTGACATATTGCAACATAGTGTCGCTTGTGCCATAACAAAATAAGGACTATTGCAACATTAATCAATATGTTGCAAATATCTGGTAAATGTGCAATGCCACATATTCTAACCCTAACCACAGGGTTACGATATGTGGCAAAGATCCTCCTAGATTATGGGTGCACAACACCAAATATCCAATAATTGAAAATACTTTATTTTCATGGATTCTTCACGTATCGATCTAAAATCTATAAATGTGATTCATCAGCATCTTCAAAAGAGGTTTAACCGTAAGAATTTCTAAAAAAAGTCGCATAACATTTTTTTTTTTTTTTTATAAAATTTTAAAAGATATTCAGTTTAATATCAAATCTATGGCTAAAATAAAAAGGGAAAAAATAAAAAAAATGAAGGAACAGACAGTTCTGGATGTAGACTTATGAAAAACATGCGAAAAAACAGCGAAATGAAAAATGAGAATATCCCTGAATAATTATCGACGTGAAAAATGGTAAGATTTTATATATATCAATCACAATTTTGACAAATCATGCCCAAATTAGATTTTCCTTAAATCTGAAATTACACATAAATATGATCTAATGTTTACTAGGTTTATTTTTGATGAAAACAAACACATTTTTTTTATCTGGAGATTTTTATTACTACAAATGCGAACATAAATCGACAAAAAATAAAATTAATTATTTTAACTTCTAGTTTTACACCTGGGTTAAGAGAAACGGTTTGTTGCCATATCTCACTCAAAAAAAAAATGCATTATCTCTTAATAGCAAGTGTTAATTGACCTTAATTAGTCATTTCAATTATGTTGCAATATTCAAAATGGATGGTCGCAACATTAACATTTTCCTAACCCTCTGTATTGTCTTAAGACATATCAAAGTGATAATTAAAATATTGATTAAAAATCAAAAACACTATCTAACCCTGAAGGTAACACAAGTATCAAACACTAATTATAAATTTTACATTTGCAACATAACACATTTTAATCCGAATTATAACTCGAAATATATACATTATTTTTAACCCAAACCCAGAGGGTTAGAATCAGGTTAATGTGTTCTTAGTCACACACTAACTGGTTAAAAAAATTTGTTTCATCGATTTTTTTTTACCACATAATAGGCCACTTTTTTTTTGGAAATGGACGTCTTATGTTGAAAACGTCCTTTTTTTGGTCCATTTTCTGTCACATAAAAACTTATGTTGCAAGTGGTCAGATGATATGTTGCAAAATGACGGAATATGGGCAAAATTCCCGTCACTTAAAGGCCAAGCATCTAACCCTATCTATACCCTCAACCCTCCATCTTATACCTAACCCTATCTATACCCTCAACCCTCCATCTTATATCTAACCCTATCTATACCCTCAACCCTCCATCTTATACCTAACCCTATCTATACCCTCAACCCTCCATCTTATACCTAACCCTATCTATACCCTCAACCCTCCATCTTATACCTAACCCTATCTATACCCTCAACCCTCCATCTTATATCTAACCCTATCTATACCCTCAACCCTCCATCTTATACCTAACCCTATCTATACAGTCAACCCTCCATCTTATATCTAACCCTATCTATACCCTCAACCCTCCATCTTATACCTAACACTATCTATACCCTCAACCCTCCACCTTATACCTAACCCTATCTATACCCTCAACCCTCCATCTTATACCTAACCCTATCTATACCCTCAACCCTCCATCTTATATCTAACCCTATCTATACCCTCAACCCTCCACCTTATACCTAACCCTATACCCTCAACCCTCCACCTTATACCTAACCCTATCTATACCCTCAACTCTCCATCTTATATCCAACCCTATCTATACCCTCAACCCTCCATCTTATACTTAACACTATCTATACCCTCAACCCTCCATCTTATACCTAACCCTATCTATACCCTCAACCCTCCACCTTATATCTAACCCTATCTATACCCTCAACCCTCCATCTTATACCTAACCCAATTCATCACTATCTATATACTACATTAACATTGAGTCATCCTTTACCGTTCACCAGACCAATAATCAGCAAAAAAGAACTCAAAGTTGTCATACTTATATTATAATAAAATAACTGTGGAATTAAATTATTCTCGTCATTCCTGCTTTGACTAATATAATGACTAGTACAGTATGTAATGGATATCGACCTCGGTGTCAGTATTCATCGCTATACTAACCTGAGCTTGTGTTCATTGTGAATACCAAGCCACGGAGCAGCTCAGTATTCGCACGTGCACGAGCTCAGGTTAGTACAGCGATGCATACCGACACTGAGGTCGATATCTGGTATACTTCAGATTAATATACCATTATTAATTATCTATAACTACATATGACTTTAATGCAACTTAAATTGCCCAAAACAGTAAAGTCCTGAACATATCTCAAAATTTTAAAATGGTTTTCACAAATTCAATCCATACTATCAATGTTAGAGCACACAAGAACATCCATGCCAAAAGTCAGAACCTTAACACAGTCTGACTTATAAACTGTAAGGTTAGGGTTAACCCTTACCCTAACACTAACCAGTGGAAAAACTAGCCTCAAAACTTTAACCAATTGTTAATGGATGATAGAAGATGTACAATAGTATCGTATATCATTATATACACCCATGGAAACTTGAAGTGTGTACAGTAAAAAGAGGCTAATGAGGTATATTTATTGATAGATATGATTTCCCCTGTATTGTCCGCAAAAATACATCTCTGATGAAACGACTACATGCCACCATACCATGTAATGATACAGATTTGATATTGACACCATACCATGTAATGATACAGATTTGATATTGACACCATACCATGTAATGATACAGATTTGATATCGACACCATACCATGTAATGATATAGATTTGATATTGACACCCTACCATGTAATGATACAGATTTGATATCGACACCATACCATGTAATGGTACAGATTTGATATCGACACCATACCATGTAATGATACAGATTTGATATCGACACCATACCATGTAATGATACAGATTTGATATCGACACCATACCATGTAATGATACAGATTTGATATCAACACCATACCATGTAATGATACAGATTTTATATCGACACCATACCATGTAATGATACAGATTTTATATCGACACCATACCATGTAATGATACAGATTTGATATCGACACCATACCATGTAATGATATAGATTTGATATTGACACCCTACCATGTAATGATACAGATTTGATATCGACACCATACCATGTAATGGTACAGATTTGATATCGACACCATACCATGTAATGATACAGATTTGATATCGACACCATACCATGTATACGTAGTGATACAGATTTGATATCGACACCATCTTACCGAGGTGTTCTGCCGGAGGGAGGTTTCCGTAGTCCTGATGAGTCCATCATCTCGCTGCCCTCACCGCTCTGTACCGACGCCATGGACCCAGGCATGTAGCCATTAACACCGGGCATCAGGCCGTCAGACATCATACCTCCCGGACCGAGCATCGCGGCGTTGGGCATGCCACCATATCCTCCCTCCTACAATCAACATCAATCTAATCATTGACCCTTTTCTACTTTTATATTATGGACATAAATTAACGATGATGGATCGAAATATAATCACATACTGGTAACTGTTATCAAGGAAGAAATAAAACAAGCTGTACAAGACAACATTTTTTTCTATACCAAAGGTGTTTTTCGATCATAACATTCTCAATCATTATAAGTGAGCAAGTTCTTGGTGTATACAGATCTGGTCAAACCAAATTTGAAGGACATTCCAAGACCTTTAAAAGCCCTAAATTACTTTTTATGGAAATTTTCATAACGGGTAGACATTCCACAATATCCATTTTTGAGATGCCTACTGATTCACACTTATTTTCAAGATTGACGACTTTCAAAATCATATCAAGTTCTTGATTTCCTGTTCCATATTAATGATCAGATGTTCGGCTATACCTGATCTAAGGAGAAGGCCAGGATCATATTAATGGTCAGATGTTCGGCCATACCTGATCTAAGAAGTAGAAGGCCAGGATCATATTAATGATCAGATGTTCCGCCATACCTGATCTAAGAAGGAGAAGGCCGGGATCATATCAATGATCAGATGTTCGGCCATACCTGATCTAAGGAGAAGGCCAGGATCATATTAATGATCAGATGTTCGGCCATACCTGATCTAAGAAGTAGAAGGCCAGGATCATATTAATGATCAGATGTTCCGCCATACCTGATCTAAGAAGGAGAAGGCCGGGATCATATCAATGATCAGATGTTCGGCCATACCTGATCTAAGGAGAAGGCCAGGATCATATTAATGATCA
The DNA here is from genome assembly GCF_902652985.1 of Pecten maximus. Taxonomy (NCBI): domain Eukaryota; kingdom Metazoa; phylum Mollusca; class Bivalvia; order Pectinida; family Pectinidae; genus Pecten; species Pecten maximus. The sequence goes on from NC_047030.1 coordinate 1,722,710, forward strand.
GATGTTCGGCCATACCTGATCTAAGAAGGAGAAGGCCAGGATCATATTAATGATCAGATGTTCGGCCATACCTGATCTAAGGAGAAGGCCAGGATCATATTAATGATCAGATGTTCGGCCATACCTGATCTATGAAGGAGAAGGCCAGGATCATATTAATGATAAGATGTTCGGCCATACCTGATCTAAGGAGAAGGCCAGGATCATATTAATGATCAGATGTTCGGCCATACCTGATCTAAGGAGAAGGCCAGGATCATATTAATGATCAGATGTTCGGCCATACCTGATCTAAGAAGGAGAAGGCCAGGATCATATTAATGATCAGATGTTCGGCCATACCTGATCTAAGAAGGAGAGGGCCAGGATCATATTAATGATCAGATGTTCGGCCATACCTGATCTAAGAAGGAGAAGGCCAGGATTATATTAATGATCAGATGTTCGGCCATATACCTGATCTAAGAAGTAGAAGGCCAGGATCATATTAATTATCAGATGTTCGGCCATACCTGATCTAAGAAGGAGAAGGCCAGGATTATATTAATGATCAGATGTTCGGCCATACCTGATCTAAGAAGTAGAAGGCCAGGATCATATTAATGATCAGATGTTCGGCCATACCTGATCTAAGAAGTAGAAGGCCAGGATCATATTAATGATCAGATGTTCGGCCATACCTGATCTAAGAAGGAGAAGGCCAGGATCATATTAATGATCAGATGTTCGGCCATACCTGATCTAAGAAGGAGAAGGCCAGGATCATATTAATGATCAGATGTTCGGCCATACCTGATCTATGAACGAGAAGGCCAGGATTATATTAATGATCAGATGTTCGGCCATACCTGATCTAAGAAGGAGAAGGCCGGGATCATATTAATGATCAGATGTTCGGCCATACCTGATCTAAGAAGGAGAAGGCCAGGATCATATTAATGATCAGATGTTCGGCCATACCTGATCTAAGAAGGAGAAGGCCAGGATCATATTAATGATCAGATGTTCGGCCATACCTGATCTAAGGAGAAGGCCAGGATCATATTAATGGTCAGATGTTCGGCCATACCTGATCTAAGAAGGAGAAGGCCGGGATCATATTAATGATCAGATGTTCGGCCATACCTGATCTAAGAAGGAGAAGGCCAGGATCATATTAATGATCAGATGTTCGGCCATACCTGATCTAAGAAGGAGAAGGCCAGGATCATATTAATGATCAGATGTTCGGCCATACCTGATCTAAGGAGAAGACCAGGATCATATTAATGATCAGATGTTCGGCCATACCTGATCTAAGAAGGAGAAGGCCAGGATCATATTAATGATCAGATGTTCGGCCATACCTGATCTAAGGAGAAGACCAGGATCATATTAATGATCAGATGTTCGGCCATACCTGATCTAAGTAGGAGAAGGCCATGATCATATTAATGATCAGATGTTCGGCCATACCTGATCTATGAAGGAGAAGGCCAGGATCATATTAATGATCAGATGTTCGGCCATACCTGATCTATGAAGGAGAGGGCCAGGATTATATTAATGATCAGATGTTCGGCCATACCTGATCTATGAAGGAGAAGGCCAGGATCATATTAATGATCAGATGTTCGGCCATACCTGATCTAAGAAGGAGAAGGCCAGGATTATATTAATGATCAGATGTTCGGCCATACCTGATCTAAGAAGGAGAAGGCCAGGATCATAATAATGATCAGATGTTCGGCCATACCTGATCTAAGAAGGAGAAGGCCAGGATCATAATAATGATCAGATGTTCGGCCATACCTGATCTAAGAAGGAGAAGGCCAGGATCATAATAATGATCAGATGTTCGGCCATACCTGATCTAAGAAGGAGAAGGCCAGGTTCATATTAATGATCAGATGTTCGGCCATACCTGATCTAAGGAGAAGGAGGAGGCCAGGATCATATTAATGATTAGATGTTCGGCCATACCTGATCTAAGAAGTAGAAGGACAGGATTATATTAATGATCAGATGTTCGGCCATACCTGATCTAAGAAGTAGAAGGACAGGATTATATTAATGATCAGATGTTCGGCCATACCTGATCTATGAAGGAGAAGGCCAGGATCATATTAATGATCAGATGTTCGGCCATACCTGATCTAAGGAGACGGCCAGGATTATATTAATGATCAGATGTTCGGCCATACCTGATCTAAGGAGACGGCCAGGATTATATTAATGATCAGATGTTCGGCCATACCTGATCTAAGGAGAAGGCAAGGATCATATTAATGATTAGATGTTCGGCCATACCTGATCTAAGAAGGAGAAGGCCGGGATCATATTAATGATCAGATGTTCGGCCATACCTGATCTAAGAAGGAGAAGGCCGGGATCATATTAATGATCAGATGTTCGGCCATACCTGATCTAAGGAGAAGGCCAGGATCATATTAATGATCAGATGTTCGGCCATACCTGATCTAAGAAGGAGAAGGCCAGGATCATATTAATGATCAGATGTTCGGCCATACCTGATCTAAGTAGGAGAAGGCCAGGATCATATTAATGATCAGATGTTCGGCCATACCTGATCTAAGAAGGAGAAGGCCAGGATCATATTAATGATCAGATGTTCGGCCATACCTGATCTAAGGAGAAGGCCAGGATCATATTAATGATCAGATGTTCGGCCATACCTGATCTAAGGAGAAGGCCAGGATCATACTAATGATCAGATGTTCGGCCATACCTGATCTTAGAAGGAGAAGGCCAGGATCATATTAATGATCAGATGTTCGGCCATACCTGATCTAAGGAGAAGGCCAGGATCATATTAATGATCAGATGTTCGGCCATACCTGATCTAAGGAGAAGGCCAGGATCGTATTAATGATCAGATGTTCGGCCATACCTCATCTAAGAAGGAGAAAAAGGCCAGGATTATATTAATGATCAGATGTTCGGCCATACCTGATCTAAGAAGGAGAAGGCCAGGATTATATTAATGATCAGATGTTCGGCCATACCTAATCTAAGAAGTAGAAGGCCAGGATTATATTAATGATCAGATGTTCGGCCATACCTGATCTAAGAAGGAGAAGGCCAGGATCATATTAATGATCAGATGTTCGGCCATACCTGATCTAAGAAGGAGAAGGCCAGGATTATATTAATGATCAGATGTTCGGTCATACCTGATCTAAGAAGGAGAAGGCCAGGATCATATTAATGATCAGATGTTCGGCCATACCTGATCTAAGAAGGAGAAGGCCAGGATCATATTAATGATCAGATGTTCGGTCATACCTGATCTAGGAAGGAGAAGGCCAGGATCATATTAATGATCAGATGTTCGGCCATACCTGATCTAAGGAGAAGGCCAGGATCATATTAATGATCAGATGTTCGGCCATACCTGATCTAAGAAGGAGAAGGCCAGGATCATATTAATGATCAGATGTTCGGCCATACCTGATCTAAGGAGAAGGCCAGGATCATATTAATGATCAAATGTTCGGCCATACCTGATCTAAGGAGAAGGCCAGGATCATATTAATGATCAGATGTTCGGCCGTACCTGATCTAAGGAGAAGGCCAGGATCATATTAATGATCAGATGTTCGGCCATACCTGATCTAAGAAGGAGAAGGCCAGGATCATATTAATGATCAGATGTTCGGCCATACCTGATCTAAGAAGGAGAAGGCCAGGATCATATTAATGATCAGATGTTCGGCCATACCTGATCTAAGGAGAAGGAGAAGGCCAGGATTATATTAATGATCAGATGTTCGGCCATACCTGATCTAAGAAGGAGAAAGCCAGGATCATATTAATGATCAGATGTTCGGCCATACCTGATCTAAGAAAGGAGAAGGCCAGGATCATATTAATGATCAGATGTTCGGCCATACCTGATCTAAGAAGGAGAAAGCCAGGATCATATTAATGATCAGATGTTCGGCCATACCTGATCTAAGAAGGAGAAAGCCAGGATCATATTAATGATCAGATGTTCGGCCATACCTGATCTAAGAAGGAGAAGGCCAGGATCATATTAATGATCAGATGTTCGGCCATACCTGATCTAAGAAGGAGAAGGCCGGGATCATATTAATGATCAGATGTTCGGCCATACCTGATCTAAGGAGAAGGCCAGGATTATATCAATGATCAGATGTTCGGCCATACCTGATCTAAGAAGGAGAAGGCCAGGATCATATTAATGATCAGATGTTCGGCCATACCTGATCTAAGGAGAAGGCCAGGATTATATTAATGATCAGATGTTCGGCCGTACCTGATCTAAGAAGGAGAAGGCCAGGATCATATTAATGATCAGATGTTCGGCCGTACCTGATCTAAGAAAGAGAAGGCCAGGATTATATTAATGATCAGATGTTCGGCCATACCTGATCTAAGAAGGAGAAGGCCAGGATCATATTAATGATCAGATGTTCGGCCATACCTGATCTAAGAAAGAGAAGGCCAGGATTATATTAATGATCAGATGTTCGGCCATACCTGATCTAAGAAGGTGAAGGCCAGGATTATATTAATGATCAGATGTTCGGCCATACCTGATCTAAGGAGAAGGCCAGGATTATATTAATGATCAGATGTTCGGCCATACCTGATCTAAGAAGGAGAAGGCCAGGATTATATTAATGATCAGATGTTCGGCCATACCTGATCTAAGAAAGAGAAGGCCAGGATTATATTAATGATCAGATGTTCGGCCATACCTGATCTAAGAAGGAGAAGGCCAGGATCATATTAATGATCAGATGTTCGGCCGTACCTGATCTAAGAAAGAGAAGGCCAGGATTATATTAATGATCAGATGTTCGGCCATACCTGATCTAAGAAGGAGAAGGCCAGGATTATATTAATGATCAGATGTTCGGCCATACCTGATCTAAGGAGAAGGCCAGGATTATATTAATGATCAGATGTTCGGCCATACCTGATCTAAGAAGGAGAAGGCCAGGATCATATTAATGATCAGATGTTCGGCCATACCTGATCTAAGAAGGAGAAGGCCAGGATCATATTAATGATCAGATGTTCGGCCATACCTGATCTAAGAAGGAGAAGGCCAGGATTATATTAATGATCAGATGTTCGGCCATACCTGATCTAAAAGGAGAAGGCCGGGATCATATTAATGATCAGATGTTCGGCCATACCTGATCTAAGAAGGAGAAGGCCAGGATTATATTAATGATCAGATGTTCGGCCATACCTGATCTAAGAAGGAGAAGGCCAGGATTATATTAATGATCAGATGTTCGGCCATACCTGATCTACGAAGGAGAAGGCCAGGATCATATTAATGATCAGATGTTCGGCCATACCTGATCTAAGGAGAAGGCCAGGATCATATTAATGATCAGATGTTCGGCCATACCTAATCTAAGAAGGAGAAGGCCAGGATCATATTAATGATCAGATGTTCGGCCATACCTGATCTAAGAAGGAGAAGACCAGGATCATATTAATGATCAGATGTTCGGCCATACCTGATCTATGAACGAGAAGGAGAAGGCCAGGATCCCTCCGGCTGTTTTGCTGACATGCTCATGCTGCATCTTGGTGTCTGGAAGTTTGTAGATGAACTCCTCATCAGGGGCGGGACTGGGTCCTCCATTGAGGGCTAATCTGATTTCGTATGAACTTTGTGCTAAAAATGGGTTCCATGCTGCCCAACGTATGGATACTGTACGTGTGTTTCCTCGGGCTACACGACTGGAAACCTGTCAGTTACAGAAAAAGTATACTATCATAGCTCGGCATCTTAATAATTTTCAAGAACTAATTTGTTAAACAGATGGCTACTGGGTGAGACACAAGACTTGTTTCTCTACTCCAATTCGTATATTGTATAGCCCTGATCAAGAACATATCTATATGGCTATTCACCAAGACAATTCCATGATTGGACGGATATATGAACATATGGGTTTTCTCCGGGTACTCGGATTTCACAGTAAGACCATTATTCAGAATAACATGAGTGATTAACAATATGTTTAATTTGTTCAGTATTCATTGCAAAATAACTAAGTTCAAATATTTAAAAGAATTGAGAAGAAAAAATCTATTTTTAACAATTTGGTTTGTGGATCACACTGATGTATAGGCATAGTATTTACATATGAAACAAATATAAGGAAATATTTCTATGCAAGTCAGACCAGTGTTGAACTTTGACCTTACCTTCCTGTCCTCCTCAGAGAGAGGCTCCCCAATGACATACTCCAGTGTAAAAGTGATGGCGACCATAGGATCCTCCAGGAGTTCTCCTAACTGGATCTTATTCTGCATCGTAAGGAACGCCATTCCACTGTAACAGATTATCTCCCTTGTATTACAATCGCACGACTGACATTTAAGTTTGTGATGTTACAAATTACAGATTATCCCCCTTGTATTACGATCGGCACGACACATTTAAGTTTGTGATGTTACAAATTACAGGTTATTTCCCTTGTATTACGATCGGCACGACTGACATTTAAGTTTGTGATGTTACAAATTACAGATTATCCCCCTTGTATTACGATCAGCACGACACATTTGTTTAAGTTTGTGATGTTACCAATAACAAGTTATCTCCCTTGTATTACGATTGGCACAACTGACATTTAAGTTTGTGATCTTTCCATGACAGGACAATTTCAAAGTTACAAATAGCAGATTATCTCCCTTTATTTTAAATGAACTGAGTGCGAGTTCTTTTGATGGCACACACTAAATTCTGGAGAAAAGGGTCTAAATTTTTATATTATATCCAAACTAGGGAAATCAGCTATAATAAAACATGAAATAAAATAGCTGCAAACATTACCTTATATATCCACAAGTAAGTCCCATGCCCGTATTAATAATAAACTCCCTTCATTTTTGCAGAAAGATAAATTTTGAGATATTTTAAATTACAGAAGTTTATAATGAATAAGCTCTCCACAAACTTAACCATGTGTATCCACAAATAATCCGTTGCCCACAAATAATCCCTTTCTTCATTTTTGCCAAATCATGAATTTGAATACAGAAAGCTTAATTTTTTTCTAAAATAAACCCTCCCCAAAGTTAACACTAAACTTTTACACTTGGTCCCTGGGAGGAGGCTTGTTTGAGGATGAATACCATTACTAACATTTAATACTAGGGGAGGGCATACATGCCATACCTCCCGGCGTGAGATAAAATCTCCCTTATTTTCAAGTCATTTATTTCCTCCCGGCAGGAGAGCCCAAATTCCCGTATTTTGTAATTCCCTCCGGTATTTTTGCCGACGCCACATTTGTTTACAATTCAGTAGTTTTTCTCGCGAGATTTGGCTAAATTTAGCGACCACGTGATCCATCTGTTCACGTGATCACTCAATCAAAATGGCGCCTGTTGGACACGGCTTTCACACGAAGCTCTGGCTAGTGTAATGTTTGCGCTAGAATATCTATCATCATGAAATAAAGGCAAGTCGTTTACAAACAACTTTAACCCTCTTTGCTAACAGACTTGAATTATTGTTTGTTTTCTTTTAGGACCATACTTTGATGATGGTAATTGATACAGAGTCTGTACAGACGCAAAATCACACGTGTTTTTCATTTAACATGTGTATCGTGGATCAGTGATAGCAAGCTGAAATCCGATATTTTCTTTTAGAAAACTATCAAAATTAGCACATCTGGTGGTCGTAGTGGTCAATCATGATGTTTACAATGACTGTACCGTCCACGACAGAGACAATATACAAAATCTAGAATGATCGTGATAAGATTTACTGCAGTCTCCTAACATGAACATCTTAAGTTCTCATGACTTCATGTATACCCTTGCACACTTGGAATATTTTTATATCTAAATGTTCCAACATAAGGGATCCCACAGGACATTTCATGGTGATTTTTACAACTGATGTGTTCCCTCAGAGTGGATCAAGCTTTCTAATTTTAAGAAAAATCCAAACTGATAAATGATTAACTTGTTTGTCTTAATCTTTAGCTACATGTAATTATAATATACCCTTTTCAAATGCTGTTACGTAATATGCATACAGCTGTGAAACTTTTTTTTACAAAAAAAAAATCAAAAAATAGTTTCATATCATCAGAATCCGAATGTATACTTATTGCATTTTTTACCTTATACAACTTTTTGTTGTTTGCATATACAATATGATTAATATCCAAAATAAATATAAATATACTTTATCACTTTCAAAATTAGTTTATTTTGCCTAAAATTTAGTAAAAATGCCGATATTCATGTCGTGCACAAATCTCCCTAATTTTAGGCAAAATTCCCTTAAAATAATCATCAATCTCCCTTATTGGTCTCCTGAAAATATGGCATGTATGGGAGGGGGCTTATTTGATAATAAATACCATTACTTCTAACATTTAACACTAGGGGAGGGGGCTTATTTGAGAATAAATACCATTACTTACATTTAATAAAAATGAGAGGTTTTTTTTTCAGGATAAATATGGTTACAGTAGTAATTTACAGTGATTACCTATCATCCGACTTTTGACTTGACTGCTGAAACTTCTTGCTGCGGCGGACACTGGGGCTGGCTGTAGGTTTCAGTGACTTTGACTTGTCGGCGTGGAGATCGAGATGGAAGATCTGCTGTTTGTCTAGGAACCCCCAGCCATTGTGGACGCCAACCTAGGGTGACAACGTTGATGCATATAGGTATTGTATTGAACTTTGAAATAATTTGGTGAACTCAATATAAACCATTGTAGACATTCCTGTCGGGAAAGACAGTAGATTAGTTATCCCTGTGTGATATCAACTAACAGTATCCTCCTTACAAACAGGTTTTTAATCCAGGTTAGACTGCCAAAGGGCTCAAACAGTGATGATAAAAATCTTAATTGACCGATGAATTTCGTGAAACATTATAAAGTTGATGTATGATATTGCATACTTTAACACTGAATACAAAACAAGTTTAACTAAGATTATAATGTGTATCAGATTCTATGGGGTGTACTAGCTGTCGTGGTTTTTACAGATTCTGCAATTGAATCTACATCACTCCTGAAACTTAAAAACTGCATAGGGAATTATATAAATCAATAATTTCTATAGCATTGATTCATAAATCACATTATTACCGTGAATGTCTGTCAGATGGGAACTAAACAGAGTTATTTTTTAACTTACAAGCAGCCTTCTTTCCACGATGGTAACCTGGGTACCAGACGTGCCACGCCCATCCCGTTCCACTCGATCTTTGTGTAACAGCTCCGATAACTCCTCCTCAAACTTATCTACCGTCGGGTGGAGTTGGATGTTTACATGCTCCAACTGACAAGCAACCTTTCTCATCGTCTTGGGCTTTTTAAGCTGGTCCTTACCTGATTTTTAAAGAATATAAAATTCAGTAAATATATACTAAATATATCAATGTGCAATATGATAACAATGAGCCGTTGTATACACTGTTGCCAAACTTCAACAACAGGCTTCGAAAACAAAGTACTGTATTTATCCTGAAATAAGCCCCTCCACTAGCATAAAAATTTATTAGTATTAGGAGGATTTATTGACATTCATTTAAAAAAAAACAAAGATTGAATGGTGTTTTAAAGTACTGTATTTATCCTGAAATAAGCCCACTCCCCTAGCATGCAAATTTATTAGTTTGAGGAAGACTTATTTGTGAACCACTTTCAGATAACAATTGAAAAATTGTGATTCTGCAAAATTGAAGAAGTGGCTTATTGGCTTCAATTCATGGACAGGAACTTATTTGTGGATAAATACCGTACAAAGGCAATAAACCAAGGGGGATAAATATGGGATCATTACCAGACAAGGGCACATCAGGAGGAAACTACGACATTTAAGAATTATTTTGAAAATTTAAATTTCTGATGAAATGGACTAAAATACAGCAATGTCTAGAATTTATTTGGAATGTATTTTGTGGAAGACATTGCAGAAGTTTTGATAATTGAAATTTCATATATGTCAGGTATTCTATCTAATAAGTACGATCATAGATATGTTAGATATATAGTGTTGTCATAGCCTGATGTTGAGGATACCCCATGGTGAGGATACCCCATGGTGAGGATACCCCATGGTGAGGATATCCTCATGGTGAGGATACCCCATGGTGAGGATGCCCCATGGTGAGGATATCCTCATGGTGAGGATACCCCATGGTGAGGATGCCCCATGGTGAGGATACCCCCATGGAGAGGATACCCCCTGGTGAGGATACCCCCCATGGTGAGGATACCCCCATGGAGAGGATACCCCCTGGTGAGGATACCCCCCATGTTGAGGATACCCAATGGTGAGGATACCCCATGGTGAGGATGCCCCACATTGAGGATACCCCATGGTGAGGATACCCCCATGGTGAGGATACCCCACATTGAGGATATCCCATGGTGAGGATACCCCATGGTGAGGATAACCCCATGGTGAGGATACCCCACATTGAGGATACCCCATGGTGAGGATGCCCCACATTGAGGATACCCCATGGTGAGGATACCCCCATGGTGAGGATGCCCCCATGGTGAGGATAACCCCATGGTGAGGATACCCCATGGTGAGGATACCCCATGGTGAGGATACCCCCATGGTGAGGATAACCCCATGGTGAGGATAACCCCATGGTGAGGATACCCCATGGTGAGGATATCCCCATGGTGAGGATGCCCCACATTGAGGATACCCCATGGTGAGGATACCCCCATGGTGAGGATACCCCACATTGAGGATACCCCATGGTGAGGATACCCCATGGTGAGGATAACCCCATGGTGAGGATACCCCATGGTGAGGATAACCCCATGGTGAGGATACCCCATGGTGAGGATACCCCCATGGTGAGGATACCCCACATTGAGGATACCCCATGGTGAGGATACCCCCATGGTGAGGATACCCCATGGTGAGGATACCCCATGGTGAGGATACCCCCATGGTGAGGATACCCCATGGTGAGGATACCCCCATGGTGAGGATACCCCACATTGAGGATACCCCCATGGTGAGGATACCCCATGGTGAGGATATCCCCATGGTGAGGATATCCCCATGGTGAGGATATCCCCATGGTGAGGATACCCCATGGTGAGGATACCCCACATTGAGGATACCCCATGGTGAGGATACCCCCATGGTGAGGATACCCCACATTGAGGATACCCCATGGTGAGGATACCCCATGGTGAGGATAACCCCATGGTGAGGATACCCCATGGTGAGGATAACCCCATGGTGAGGATACCCCACATTGAGGATACCCCATGGTGAGGATACCCCCATGGTGAGGATACCCCACATTGAGGATACCCCATGGTGAGGATACCCCCATGGTGAGGATACCCCATGGTGAGGATACCTCCATGGTGAGGATACCCCCATGGTGAGGATACCCCATGGTGAGGATACCCCCATGGTGAGGATACCCCACATTGAGGATACCCCCATGGTGAGGATACCCCACATTGAGGATACCCCCATGGTGAGGACACCCCCATGGTGAGGATACCCCCACGGTGAGGATACCCCACATTGAAGATAACCCCATGGTGAGGATACCCCACAGTGAGGATACCCCCATGGTGAGGATACCCCACATTGAGGATACACAGACTAACACATCAGTTTGAGGTATATGTACTTGTCTTGACCTAAGGTGATATTACCTGGAGTCTGACTCTCCTGTAGGCCGGGGACCATGTCGTTGCTGCCAATTATTACGTTCTCCGGGATCAGGTTCATCACGTCTAGTAGGGCTTTGTGGGTACCCAGTGTGTAGGAGAGCATGCAGTCAGGGATAGGCTTCAGGTCAGGGTTACCTAGCACACAAAATAGTTTAATATATACCTCTACATTGTCAATATCATGGTTCTCCTTTTGAGAACATGGCATTGCCTCAGGATTTTACATAGATTTACATGGTGAATGCTGATGATGAAATAGAAGACTCTTAACCTTCCAGCATACCTGGCACTCCTATTGTACTTCAGGTAATATTTTCTTTGCCTTTTTTCCCCCCTATTTTACTCACATGTTATAATTTTAGTTTATCTTAATAAAAATAAAAAACAGTATCATTTATTCAGACAAATCCCCTCCAGCACCCAACATGCATTGAATCCAAAGGATAATATATTTTACTGGAATAGCCTAAGCACAGAATGTTAAACTCTATCAATACTGTCCATGACAGAGTCATCAGTTGTCTGGTCAAGGCTACTTACTTTCAATCGGTTCCTCCATAAACAGAAGAGCTCGAGGTGTCCCATAATACATCTGGACTCTGTGATAGAAAAGATTGCCATGGATTATCTTAGTGAAGATCTAACTAAATGAAGATGCAGGCAAGAGAAGAATAACATCAAGCTACAGACATCAAGTGACCCATAAGTAAATCCATCGTACAATGTATTTTCAAATCAATTGAAATTCTTTAAAATCAAAATTTAAGGTATCTCTTTAGAGGAATTCTCAATAACCACTTTAAAACAACAAATACTCATTTTGTGAATGTCCACAAACTTATTTCACTTTTTTTCTCTTTTTTATTTTATTTAATGAACTATTAATAGAATTGTGAAGTAGACGATTCCTACACTGATGTTACTATGTTATCGTGTGCATGTCACAATTCAATCAATACCTTTAAAATTTCTCACAATAAGGGGAGATAACTTGATCTTAATCAAATTTTACTGACTTAAGTTTATAGTACAAGTCAATATTGGATACCAAAGCCTAAAAAATCAATAATGCTGTTTTGATATAATAAGTAACTCAAGCTTAGCTAAATTTTCCATTGCTTTACAGGATTTATAATGTTAATTAAACTTTAATAAGAAGAAATATTTAACAGGTCAAAGATAAAATTTTACTTCTGGACAGGGAGGCTAGAAGCTCGGCCAAAGTCTGGAAGGTCCTCGTTGGATTTGAAGATATGGATGAGGCCCCAGCCACAAGAAAACTTCTTCTGCTTGCCATTGTCCTCTCTCACCGTGGCAACGACCTCTACAATGCCCGCAATACTAGCATTGCTTAATGAAGTATGGAAGTACACATTCTGCAGATAGAGAATTTTAAGAAGTCTTCATTAAAACAAAATCAAGGGTGATTTTTATTATATCCACAAGATGTGATCACTCCAGTTACAATACATTCGAGTTATAATGATATTTAAATCACAAACAATCATGCATTTTTTCCCACAAAGTAATTGCTGTGTATCGATTAATTACAGTACAGGGAGATTATAATATGTCTTGAGAGTAAGATGATTTCCTCTCACGTTAAGTTCGGCCCCTGAATGTTTCCTACAATCCTATAACGTAACATGAAACCTTATCAACTTTGAATAGTAGATAATTAACTTTTTATTTTATTTTACTAATTCTGCTGAATAATGAATCAATAATTACATAATTGTCATTCAAATTATACTATATAGCAGGGAGAACACAATGTACATTGTTGTGGGCATCACTGTTATAAATGTCCGGCAAATTAAAGGTTTGAGAAGGAATTCAATCAAACTATATTAAGTCGTGGTTTACAGATAATCAAAAATGCTGATTAAATTGACATTGATACCACTCTGATTCAATATCAAGCATTTTTTTTACTTTTCTAAGATCAATTTCACAAATTTTCATCAACAATCAAAATTTTAAATAGAGCAAGATGATATTAGTTTGAATTTCTTTGTTGAATAATTAATATAAGCTGGTGTTGAACTGAAGACTAGATCTCTTATTACCAAATTAAAATGAATGTCACATTATCATCGACCCCGCTGGAGTCTACATGTTGCACACATTTGACCCATGGAAGCATGTGCACTGACTTGAAAACCTTCAATTTGACATGAATATTCATATTTTTATGAACCAATCAAAATGCCTCTTAGTTCTGAAACTGTTCCTTAATGTCCAGAAATATAAATGATTATACCAAGATCACTGTTACCGTCATATATCAGCATGGATGGTTTATGTTCCATTTGGCCAACCAAAGAACGTTTCTGATTGGTCAGATTTTCTTTAGCCATTTTCCATGATATGATATGTCACATTAGACGTCTTTCTTTATTTTCAAGCAAACTATCATGGATAGATTTTGAAGATCCCATTATTAATCTTAAATACTGGACCAAAAATATCAGAGATTTTCTGAATATCCTGCTGAGTAAAAATATAAGGAGAAACTTACAAAGTTTAGATGACATAGTTACCTTGTCTGAAGTGACATTTACAAAATAGATTTTTTTTTTAAATTTTTTTTTAGTCCCCTAAACCTTTGAACCAACTAATTAACAAACAATCTAGATCTATTGGCAAGTACTTTTCTAGACGTTTGTTTTATCAATACTCCTTAATTACTCCTTAGAATACTTTTTCCCATAGGAAAGTACTAAAAAGCATTCAAAGTTTAAGGAAGATTGTTTCCATATAAAGCTAAGGAATGTTAATGAAGCATTAGTCATATTAATTACACATTCCAACAGACCAAACAGTAAAACAAACCTGGTTGTATTTCAGTTTAGGCTTCTTCTGATTTGCATTCATGGAAGAATATGGACCGATCCATTGTCGACCAAAGAACTGCCTGAAGTTGAGATCGTAGAGGCTTACACTCAGCTGGTATTCCACAGTTTTAGTGTCATTCTGAAAACACAAAAATAACACAAACATTATACACTATAACTACAAAGTCATTATACCAAGTCAAATCTGGATATAAGCACCGCCTTTTATGTAAATCTGTAGATAAATTGTTCTTTAACAACAGGTGCTCTCTAAATGCAGAATTAACAATCAAATAACAGTAATTAAGAGCTGAGAAAGTGGTCCTAGGTTATTCAGACGTATACCTGTGGCCCTGTATTTTGGGGAGGGAAGATCCCCTCAACTCCTCGCAAGTGTACACACACAGGACAATACACCTTTTCCTCGTTTGTCACACTCCAACGCACATGCCGCACATAGGGTAACACCACATGCTGCCGTCGTGGCGATATATGACTCAATATTCTCTTTAGACTTTTTTTGTTAACCTCCAACTCCAATTCCTTTTCCATATTTAAAATGGCAAAATCTTTTGTCCCAGTTGGTGCTTCTTTAAGATTCAGCACATTGTTGTACTTTTATATAACCCCAGACAGAAATACATTGTTTCTCAACTCCATGGTTCTGCATGGTAATTGCAAACATGCACAATCCTGAACTTGTTTTGGACAGAAGTACAAGAACTACATTTTCCTTCCAAATAATGATGTGTTGGTTATTTAATCCTGTATGTGTTACAACAGTTTCAGATCAAAAAGTTGTAGACTAAAGCCTCTGGAAAACAGATCCGGTTCCCTTCCGAAACATTACTCACCATCTAAATCAAATATTTATCAGAAAACAATTTTGTTACAAGTTACAACCCACACATAGTAACTGTGGATAATCACATCACAAAGTCATGAATGAAATATTTATAAGAAGAAAAAAACAACAGTTTCCATAGCTATACAGTCAGTCAATATAAATAAATTCCATTATTTATACGTTTTCATGCTAAAAGTACAATCCACTTCTAACATGGTCATCAACTGTCAATCACGTTACATGTGGAGACATATCGAATCAATCTCATTGCTCAATAAATTAAATGAACTTAAGTGATCTAGGGCTATATTGTGTACACTTAAGAGCGATTCAATCCAGGTTAATTACAATCACATACAATAACCACACCTGTATGACCTCATCATCTACATCTATACTTTCCTGTAGATGTAACATTGCTATGGAGATCCAGACACAACAATTCACATTGTAAAATATTCCATCGTAATATCTAATTATTCTCTGAATGACCTGTTCTGCTGACCAGACAACTTTGTATATATAAATATGTCTCAATAGATCGAGGCCATATCGCGATATATCTAAACCTATAGAATTAGGCTACAATGGATAAGCTGAATTCTGATAAATATTTATGAATATATGATCAGTTTCACACTGCCAAGTTAATCCCCGGACATATTATTGGAGGCTTCAGTCGATCAACTTTACAGGTAACTCGATCAACTCTACAGGTAACTCTATCAACTCTACAGGTAACTCGAGTGTAAAAACATCTCCCTGACACCAGCACTAGTACTATATACCAGTGATATAAATCTCCCTCACACCACCACTATGCGGCAGCGATATAAATCTATTATATAAACTTCACCAGTTGCTGCTGCTGCTGACAGTCCGTCCTTAATTAAGTAACCCTTCAGGCCACTCAGTAAAACCACTGTGACAATAATGACAACTGATTAGCTGTATTGGGTTGGGAGATCCATTACTGAGGTATACAAGTAGATCACATATAATACCAGTATCATTTGAATCTCCATACCTTATGAAGTTATACCTCAATTTTATATCCTTCAGGATACCATCACAGGGATCAGTAGTGAATTACTGACCTAAACATAAAATATATATATAACATGTTAGTGTTTACCTATTATATATGTTAAGGTCGGCAATTCATTACTAGTCCCTGTGGTTAAATATCAATTTCAGACTCAACTACAACAGCATAATTTATAACTGGATGGTCATGTTATCAGCTTGAAATATTAAAAACTGTCCCGGGTATTGATCATACCACTCTTAGGTTAATTGTCACAAACTGTCATGTGACCATATATATATATCTCTGTTGATCAGCTTAAGCTTGTTTCCATAGAGAACAAAAATGTTAGATTTTGTTATAAATGATCAATTTATAATTTATCAGGTAACTAATTAGAAATCAAAACCAAATTTAACATGCAGCTCTGCCTTTGTGACTGAATCATATAATTACCACATTAGCAGAAAGCAAAAATACTTAATTCTACAAAATAGAAATCATACATAAGAAAGTTTTTAGACATGTAGTATAAAAGGCATCAATTATATATAAGTAAATGGTAGGTTCTTTCACTGCTCTTCCTTGATGTCCTTATCAGTAAATCTACTTGAACAACAAATACTGACTATATAACGCCGTTAGTTCAAAGCCATCGTGTTAAGGACATTTAACTTTTTTTCAACATTAAGTATTCCCAAAGTACATATAAGTCTGAGCCAAATCACATACAGCTGTATATCATATATCCGGTTTACTGTACAAACCTATTTAGGGACAAAAAGGTAGGGTAAATCATTTGAAAACTTGCCATCACTTTTATGACTTCAGAGCTATATAAAACCTAAGAGATCAATACTAGACTGTTCAATTATCAACTTGGTAAAAATCACACTCAATAAGTTTTTTCACTGATAAAAGCTTTAATTCTTTTGGCCAATACATGTAACGCTTTATCAGTCTTTTTATATATAGCCTGCTGCACAGATATTTTGAAAACTTCTACCAGCCAAATCTTTATTTAAATATCTATACACTACGTGCAACTCGGAATGTGCACATGCCTATGCATGCAGACGTTCAGGTAGCTAGCTACATTATGTATAAAACTATACTCTTGAAATCAACAGATGAAAACAAATTAAACATGTACAGTATTAATTTATGCAATATACCTGTACATACATGTACACGTACATTAATTCCATCAAGTACAGTTACAATGTCACTGCTACCTTTAAAATTGTAGCTAATTTGGTTTGATTTGGTATCGTTTGATATCATATCAAGTATATGAGTATTTTGGAGGATTGCGGTATGTGTTCATGGTTGTCTCCTTGATAGCACAGAACTGATGTCAACTTATAGTGCTACCTCACTGAAGCATTCTGCCAAAGACACCAAGCAGGACACCCCACCCAGTCAATGGGCAAACCAGCTATTCCACTATAATTAAGAATGATGATCATGGGCGCATGACATTACATTGATGTACCATTTTAAGATTTTTATGGTGTCAAGCTGGCTACCAACCATTATACTGATGTGAAGAATTTCCATTAGGCTAATTTTTATTTGAAATCTTTAATTAACATTCTAGAGATGGGGTTATTTAAATTTTTAAAGTGTTTAAAAAGTCTACTTTAACAACCCTTTTCTAAAAAAAAAAAAAAAAAAAAATGAGTGTTGAATGTTATATATGTAATAGCTAATTGTATAAAATTAGTCATTCAAGTTTGGTCAAAATTCAATATCAATATGAAAACTTTATCCTCTGATTTCAAAGTAAAAAATGAGGATGAACTAAAAAAGTTTTTGTACATATTCCACAGCGGCTAGTACTAAAGTTACAAATATATATAAAATGTACAATTAGTGTTATTTACCAATAAGATTGTTGGTTCTGTTAACTAAATCTTAAAGATGGATATGTATATAACATTGCATAGAGGATTTCATGACAGTTATCTAAGTCTGCTAATAAATAATTCTAAATCGACTTCAATTCGTATAACAGTCGACTGCAGGTTGAAAGAAAATGCAAACACACCTACATATAGTAAATGGCATTATGGCAAGACTTCTAAGTTATCTCCAAAGACGTTTATAGGATGTGGCATCAAAACAAAACATTTTTTTTTAAATGGCATCTAGATCAACAATTCTAAGTCAATATTTCACTATGTATAGGCCCAAATCCTAAGAGCTAGGATTGGAATGACGTACATTTTGTACATACAGTCATCAAACGGAGAGATCACATTACAGTTAATTGAAAGTATAATGATGTGTTAATTGTACAAAACTAGGCCTTAAAATTACAGGTATCTTAGGTAGGAAAATGTATATAAAAACTTAGTATAAATATGTGTGTTTATTGGTGTAATTCAATATGCTAATATACATAAATATATAGATTACAGGGGGGGGGGGGGTAAGGACGTCACCTGTATGGGTTAGGTTATATATATAGAATGTATTTGTAAGAACTTACTCTCACATATACACATTAGCTGTGACTTCAATAGTACAGATATATTTAAATATCACGATCAACTTCTTAATTTAAACATCAAAGTCATAATTATTACTTCATTCAATCTTTTATACCCATGCATTCAAACCCACCCTACCCATACTAGGGGATTGAATATAGGACAGTCACAAAAGTTTTTTTTTTTTTTATCTTGAGTGTATACTTTGACAAAGTCTTAGAATGACCGACGTCAGGCTATATAAGATGTGTACATTTGATGTCAGTATATCTATAGCCTGAAATGTTTGATTTGACCTAAGTACATGACAGTACAAAGTGAATGGAGACAATATTGACAAACATCTTAAAATATATATTCACCAATACACACATGGCCTGTTCTAGTGGTAGAATGTCTTGTAATTATTTGGCTAAATCAAATTGGCACTTGGGTGATCAGGATGGAATAATGTACTAATGATAAAAATGATGGTAGTTTTCCAAATTCCTGAATGCAATATAATATTGTACTTCACCAATTTGGCTAAAAGTTCTTTACTCACCCAATAAATAATAATAGTTTTAAAATTTGCATATGGCGAATTGACGATCGGGTAGTGCTAACACAGAAGCTTAAGTCTAGTAAATAGCCCACCAATATACCTAGTGATATCCTGGAAACTGATCTGAACCTCAGGTGACACAACAAATATATCTTATATAAAATAAACCTCAGGTGACACAACAAATATAATATATATCTTATATGAAAAAAAAACAATGATTAATATAAGTTGGAACACATTACAATGCAACCTTCCTCATTCAATAAAGTAACATATCAAATATTAAAAACAATGCTAACTGCACTGATAATAGTTTCCAGCATGCATGATGCCAGCTTTCAGCATACATGGAGCTTTAAAGTTTCCAGCACACAAATGCCAGTTTTCACCATACATGATTCAAGTTTCCAGCATAGAGATGCCAGTTTTCAGCATGCATGAAGCTAGTTTCCAGCACACGTCATGATCATCAGATGCCAGTTTCCAGCACGCATCAGATGCCAGTTTCAAGCACGCATCAGATGCCAGTTTCCAGCATACATGATTCAAGTTTCCAGCACGCATCAGATGCTAGTTTCCGTCATGTATAATGTCAATTTCTCCACACACTACACCTGTAATATAATTGTATCTCTATCTAACTGTAAACCACACAAATCAATAACACATTAAAGTGGCCTTTCAAGAATATTCCTACAATTGCTCACAGTAATGGAGGTCAATATTTACTTACTCGTATCTAATTCCACAAAAAATGTCCGGATCTATCAGTATCTCCCAACTAATTTTCCTTTCTATTGGATGATAAAAAATATTTTATGAATAACGAAAAAATATCCATATTTTCTATTTATTTAATAGAATTAATTCTGAAGATCAATGGGTTGCATTGTTACTTTATAATAAGAACGGCCTTCCCTACAGCTTGTCAGTATTGAAATGTATGTACATAGATGGCGCTGTTCGTGTGTATTGGTTGATTGAGATCGATATTAAATACTGATAGAAATCTGTGAGAAGTCCTGCTGTCAGTACTTACAGAAAGAACATCAAATGATTCATTTAACAATTAATGTACCAACTGATCCAAAATCTGGAGTCCTAGCTGTACCATTAAAACATGGCAGGTCATACCCGTAATTAAAATACATTGCATTTAATATCAGACAACCAGAGTTGATGTACAGAACTGGGTTTAATCAGATATTTACTTAATTATCAGATCTAATGAGAAATTAAAGCCGTCTTACTGTCATCAGGACAAAATGTTACAGTAAATATGCACAATTTTTTTCTATTTTAAGAAAAACCCTTGATGGCTGAAAAATAGTATAGGGCAAAAATCGTTAATTTAGCATTCAATTAAGTCTTGTTAATTTAATGTTTTTAGTTTTTTTTTCATAATTTACATGTATTTCGTCAATCTAAAATAGATGTTAAGTATATTTGAGTAAATATCAATACATGTCTTATATAAAATGTATCCCTTTTTGCTAAATATATTTATTTATAAATTGAATCCTTTATATTACACCACAATTCAAAACACCATGCTGTGACACAGACCACCGGGGTATAAACCTGATTGTTATGTTAAATTTATCACAGAGATTTGTGAAAAAGAAAAAAAATTATGATTGCAAAACCAACATTATAATCAGCAAATATTCAAAAGATATATATATATTACATCATATATAATCTTCATATATATACATTAATGTATCATATTATTGCAGCTAAATTAATACACACTTATACATTGTGATTAAAACCTCACTTGTAACTATTGACTCTCAAAAATATGCATCACAACATTTTGAAGGGTCCATAATACATCTATATAATTTTCTCCTTTTGAACACTGGTACATTAATCCTTACTCCAGTTGAATATATATCACTTCATTTTCAATGAACGCCCTCAATCCACAAACATGAAATTCAAACCAACTCCACAGAGAAAACTATATGCTCCTTTTCCTCCTGTACCTTCAAGCACACTGATGTAAAGCCACATCTGGTTAAAATGTGTTATAAGGCTACGAACATTATCTTTGTAGACTGTTGGAATTATTTGTATAAAAGAGGTGATTAAGTATCCAATGAAGTGCTACCTGACCAGTGGAGAACTGTGGCACTTGATTTAAATGTACAAACCCACTGTAGGGTGGGGTGTAGGCGGCTTTAAAATGCTACCGTGTGGAATCTGAAGTCAGTAATCGTAAATGGATGGTAGAGTCTACAGCTTTAAAATGTTACCATGTGGAATCTGAAGTCAGTAATCGTAAATGGATAGTAGAGTCGACAGCTTTAAAATGTTACCGTGTGGAATCTGAAGTCAGTAATCGTAAATGGATGGTAGAGTCGACAGCTTTAAAATACTACCACGTGGAATCTGAAGTCAGTAATCGTAAATGGATGGTAGAGTTGATAGCTTTAAAATGCTACCGTGTGGAATCTGAAGTCAGTAATCGTAAATGGATGGTAGAGTCAACACCTTTAAAATGTTACCACGTGGAATCTGAAGTCAGTAATCGTAAATGGATGGTAGAGTCGATAGCTTTAAAATGTTACCATGTGGAATCTGAAGTCAGTAATCGTAAATGGATGGTAGAGTCGACTGCTTAAGTGAGCTTTAAAACTCTACCACATGGAAACTAATTTAACTTGAGTCAGTAAATGGACGGTAGAGTCGACTGCTTTAAAACTCTACTCGAAGCTTTGAGTCAACTACAGGGTGGAGAAGGCAGCGTTAAAACTCTGCAGTGTTTATGGAAGGTTACAGGTACAAGTTTAGGGCAAATCATTAAAGCTACGTAGTAATTTGGGAGTTATCACCAATTTCTCCAAAATTTCATTGTTTCAAATTTGTTTTGTGTATTGTGATTATAGAGATTCACATACACCTTTGTTTTTTATACGAACAAGTATACCATTTCTGGGAAAATGATCTCTAATATATGGTATATAATAACCAATTTTCTTATAACTTCTTTAACATTGCATATACAAATACTTACAGGTGCTGAAAGCTTAACACCTTATATACACTTCTTGTCACGTTAATAAGCCCATACAGTGGAACTTGTCAGCCGATCTATATTTACGTTTGTTTACATCAGAAGTTGGGCACTTTCATTGAAGGAGACATGTTATGCAAACATTAGTTTAAATGCAGTTAAGTACTTTGTAAAACATATTTCAACAGGTAAAATATAATAAGCACTGAACCATACAGGCTTTTTATAAAACCTCTCAATACCTTTTGTAATTAACCTCGTGAAGTTTCTTACATATAGTTGTTAAAAGAATTTGAGAAATGTTATCAATTTTCATATAAGGGTAACTCATAGTGGTATGTTTGTTTTTGTTAATGAAAACATATATAGAGAACATCAATTTTGAAATTGAATAACAATTATTTAAGTATTTTAGAAGAGCTTAACTATAAGATATTAATCTTTTCTGTAGTCATGAAATAATAAGATTGATCGAAATACAGTCATTTGATAGAGAATTATTACCATACTTACCAACATCTTGGAATTTTAATTGAGGATATTGCACATGTACAGAATGGCCTCCTTTTGATAACTTAACACCTTAAAACTATTTATTTCAAAGTTTTCTTTCTTGTGAACCAACTTGTTTTTTTTCTGATCCAACTCTTACTGACTGAGCTATCACAGCCCCATTTTTTTAGGAAACCAATACCTGAAGATAATAAGTGTATTTTTTTTTTTTTTTTTTTTGTGTACATACATTTTTAAAATTTTTAGTTGTTTTGTTGGCTACTTTTGTGATATCCATTTTACATCATCACGCGCCTCAGTCAATTCACTTAATGTATTCATCATTATATAATCAGGACATCAATTGTGAATAGACGAGTTGAAATACTTAATATACATATAGGAAAGTTGAACTGCAATAAACTTCAAATTTTTCTTCATTCTCACAAGTTTTTTTTAGATCTACTGACATTGTCTGTTTAATACTGCTATGATTTTTTAAACTGAAAAAAAAAATCATCAAGAAGAAATTAAACAGAACTCAGTCTTTAAACACTTTCTGTCTTCTCAACTTTTCCAGAGTAATGTCTATGGTCATGTAGTCCTCAAAGAGTTACTTCCCCTTATTTTAAACACTTTTTGTCTTTTCAACTTTTTTGGAGTAATTCTATGGTCATGCTGCCTTCAAAGAGTTATTTCCCCTTATTTAAACACTTTCTTTTCAAGAGTTATTCTGAAGTCATGTAGTCATCAAAGAGTTATTTCCCATTATTTTAAACACTTTCTGTCTTGTCAACTCCAAGTATAATGTTGAATTCATTTTCATACTTAATTTCTGGGCAAAACTAAAACAGGTAAAATTAAAACTGTCAAGATAATGAATTCATTACGGAGTCAAAAATCAGCAAACACATCAATTTATGTTCTAGTGCATAGATGATAAAAACAAAGATGTCTGTGTCTAGTGTTAAAATCAGAGGAATGTTGGTTACTGTTTGTCATGTATACATTTTCCCTGCTTTTTTCTACTTTAAATTTGTCGAAGACTTTGTTGAAGGAGGGAGGAATGAACAGAACTGGGCTAAATTAATGCTGGTGGCTAAGGAGTTCATATAGTCAGCAGTGTTCGCATTCACGTGGTAATGTGCCTGATTCACACTGATACTAAAAAAATCATGTACATATTTTCCTCTCCATGCATGACTCGAGCGCTAAAATGGGTATATATATTGCAGTACTGTAAATATTGGCTCAATTTGTATTCAAAACTTCTTCCAATCTTAACATTATTATGAGAATATAGGCATGGTAAAAATTGCATCACTCTGAATGATTTCAAAACTAAAACATATGGATTTTCCCCACGAACAGCTTGATCTTTCAAACGTTTGAATCTTTTATCAGCTTCACTCGCTACGTACAGCGTGTAAATGATTGAGAATGTTTCTGTCATATTATAAGGGTGATACGGCAGTATATATGGATGACATTGTGCAGGAGGCTTGTAAAAAGTTTTTGTGAATTCATGATCACTCTATTCATGACAATCACATATTACTTAAAAGACATATATATGCATAACGTCTAAATATATAAATCAAACTCTATAAAGTTTACTATGCAAATAAAGAATAGTAAAAAAAATTTGCATTTGAGCTGTGCATTTGTTGCATTGAAAATGAAATGTGAAACACAATACAACTCTGACTGAATATGATTATCAAAATTTTATTTAAAATTTGCAGCAATGAATTTTTCAAATGGTACCTCAAATACTTTACCTGTATACCCTCAAAAATCCTGCTGTACCCCCAATTTTCAAACCATGGGGGTACCAAAACCCCCAGAAAAAAATGGGTGGGAATTAACACAGAGTTAAAGCATCCTTCTAGAGGTCCTGGATTCGAATCCCAGTCTGGTTATTGCATTTTTCCTCTCCTGTATTAGGCTGTTCCCCTCGATCATGTACATATGAGGGGAAATTCAATATTGGTCTAAAAGGTGTGATATTTACAGCAACTGTTATTTTTGTTTTATATTTGGTGTTTCATGAAGGTCATTATGTACATTTTTAAAAAATAAGGTGGAGAAGATAAAACTTTCAGTCCCTTATCTGTATTTAACATTTGAAATTCTAAGCTTAGATTGTTGCATTATATTTAATATTGGTAACAGGTGTTGTCTTTTACATGTTCAAAATGGTTTTGCTCTGTGTGTTATTGTATTCATTAACTATGTTATGGAGCTAATAGAGAAAATAAGAAACGTTTTCTCAGTAAAAAATCTTAAAGAATTAAAAAGGACATTGCTACCCACAGGCTGTTGTTACGAACAAAACACAATTTGATAATTTCTCGATGACTTCAAATCTTTTCCAGTTGTACTTATTTAATATGGCACCAAATCAATTAAATTCTTACAATCAGCTATGAAAAGGATAAACAAATCTTATATTGTTTTTGTTGGTACACGAGATATATGTTACTTCCAATCAGGAGAAAAGTTGCATGAAACATACCCTGAGGAGTTCGTAATTCCCGTCGCTGTATGGACACGAGTGATTATCACTCTGCTACACAAATTATCAAAGCAGTGCCCATCACCTACACAAGTCTAGCGTGAATCTTAATTTAGAATTGGGTTTAATCCCAGTAACTTTTCTCCGAGACCTGTATATTGTTTGTAACAAATTGGACTAAAATAGGGATTCATATTTTCATAGTTTGATTGTCGTATCTCATGCTGACGAAGTTTACTGTACCAGAACGAGTCCTGGTTACTTTTGAAATGTTGATAATTCATTCCATATCAACATTCATCTGAATTTATCTTATAAACAATTTTATAACTCCAGTAAGGGTATATATTGGTATCAGTTCTTAACAGTACACATTTTTCTTTGTAACAGTGGACACACATTGGAAGTATATGAATGTCTTCTTTCAATGTAATCGTCATTATTGGTGGAATTGGCCAACGATGAAGAAGAAGCAGAAGATCCCCTGATCACCATCCACGGCCCTGGGAGCCTTTTTGCATGCAGGATCACTATCTTGCTGTAATTGCTCTATATCAAAATTGCCCCATATATGAACCAAACAATGGTGACCAAGATAACAAATTCCACTCATCAGTTTCATCTATCATTTCCTTTTGTCTGTGCGTTATGTGAACGATAATACAAATTTATGTCAACATTTTAGCATCAAAACATGCTCAGACACGCGGCAAAATATAAGTTTAAAAATCTGATACTTACTCGACCAAATAGCCCCTCTATATTCGTCACACTTATACATATAGGAGTTGATATTTCAGGGGCGGCTTGTTCCCGGTTTTCTGCAGGTGGCAAATGGTTATTTTTGTCGAAAAACTCCTTCCACTGTTTACCAGTGGAGACGATCGCCGCCATGATGTAAACAGAAATAGGGTGGTAGAGAATTTGTGTATCCCGAGCCGAGCCCGAGCTGAAGACCCGAGCCCGAGCTTTGTTTTTTGCTAATTATTTCTGATACATGCTATTATTGAGAAATATTACTAGATACAAACAACAAGTAAATATAGCTGATTCTAAAAATATAAATTTCAACATATATCTAATGTGACTTGATGTCAAATTTTGACATTTTTGTAACCGCGCCGACGATCAATGAACTCGCCGTGTTTACCGAGCTTTCACCGAGCCCGTGCTAAGGGCAGATAACTCTACCGATCCCGAGCTTTGTGACTGTACATTAGTAAAGCCTTTAGTGATATATGTGAATTGATTGTGATTAAAACATAAAAATTGGCTTGAGATTAAACTTAATTCCAATTTAGTGTTATTGTTAAGACAAAAAAATAAAATATGTATATTTATCGCACATTTAAAGTTATTAACTGAAATATCAAATTACAAAAATCATAGTATAGTGTAGTACTCTAGAGCTTATGTATCATTTAGAGGGTTATATTCATGAGTTAGCTATAGGTCCCGATCTTAGGTGTGTTTTAGGTATTCAGGAGTTATTGAATGAGTTTAATTTAGTGCTTTAAATAGAGTCTGACGAGAAGTTGTACATGTCTTACGACACAACATTTCAAGTAGGGGATTTTTATGTTTCTGCTTTAGTATTTAGGCATGTCTTATTTCAGAGTAATAAAACCATCCCAGTAGCTTTTTTCATTCACGATAAGAAATCAACTAAGATTCACGAATTTTTTTGGCGGTCTATTAAATCACTAATTCCAAACTTATCGAAGGGTAATCATGTTATGGTAGTAGACAGAGAATTAAGCATTAAAAATTCTTCAGAGGAAGTTTTTCCAAATATCAAGTTGGTTTTTTTGTTGGAATCATATTCGTAGAGATATCAGGTTTCGGTTGAATCAACATAAGGGGAGTAGCGACATATCTATTTACATGGAAGATATTCTTCAACTTTTGAGATGTGATAGTGAAAGTGATTTTTTGACTATGCTAGATAAGGTCTCTGAGAAATGGAGCGAACCTTTTGTAGACTATTTCAATTCTAGTGTTAAGGGAGATATAGTGAAATATTCAGGTTGGTGGGTACTATCGGAGCTAGGTGTAGGTAACAAGTATATGGGTATTACAAATAGCATTGTGGAGGGGACTAATAGCTTAATTAAATCTTTAAATAATTGGAAAGAATTACCGTTAGATAGTACAGTTTTGTCTTTTTATTATCTCCAGAATTACTATTGTAACGAAATCAAGAGGGGGTTAATAGGAGTAGGTCCATTCAAACTTAAAGCTATAATACATAAGAGCGCACAGTAGGTTTTTAAATTTCCAAGTAAATACAGAAAAAAGAAAGTTTCTCAAGCCTTAACTTATGATATTTTTATCGATTGTGAGTCAGATGGATGTCATATTTCTAATGTTTTTGATGATATGGTAAGTTGTGACGCTGGTTGCGATAGGTGGTTTCACAATAAATGTGTTTGTGATCAGTCAGATTTTCATTTTTCAAGAGACAGTTTCGTTTGGCATTGTACTAAATGTTCGAAAATTCAAACTAGAATACAATAAGAAAATAGTACTGTAGTTGTATTAAAATCATCCATTGATGAAAATATTTTTTTTACTAAAAGATATAGCTTTAGTAACAGATAAAAAGTAAACCAGTGAATTGGTTTATACCACAAATGAAAACTTTATTTTCTACGTAAAAAAATACAAAAGTACATATGTTGATAAAAATATTTTAATGTGATAAACAATAATGAAAAGATGGGTAAATATATTTAAAATCATTAAAATAAAATGATATGGGCTCTTTGTAGAACTGCGTCCTCGTCGCAGAGCCCGGAAACATTCTTATACCAGAATGGCTAAAAGCTCTACAAAGCTCGGGATCGGTAGAGTTATCTGCCCTTAGCACGGGCTCGGTGAAAGCTCGGTAAACACGGCGAGTTCATTGATCGTCGGCGCGGTTACAAAAATGTCAAAATTTGACATCAAGTCACATTAGATATATGTTGAAATTTATATTTTTAGAATCAGCTATATTTACTGGTTGTTTGTATCTAGTAATATTTCTCAATAATAGCATGTATCGGAAATAATTAGCAAAAAACCTGAATAGTCACGCTTGATTTCATGAAAATCCACTTACACGGATTGATTTAAAACCTGAAATCAAATCTTTGTAGAAAAAATCACTTTAATCCATTTAGTAATGAAGGAGAAAAACGAAAATATCCAAAGCTCGGGCTCGGGTCTTCAGCTCGGGCTCGGCTCGGGATACACAAATTCTCTACCACCCAGAAATAGTACTTCCGGTATTTAGAGAAATATAAATTTGAAGTGCTTTCTCTTTTTCCGGAATTTAATTATTACTTTAATTAGTTACTGGCATTTCTTGCGATAGTAATCTCTCTCAGCGCAGTATCCTAATTTATGAGATACAAAACAAAATCCATGCCAAATTATAAATATCCAAATTATTATTTAAACGATTGATAATACCAATATTTTTTTCCGGATTTACCCATGACCTATTCTACGTTCTTTTATTAGATTACCTGTCAATAGTGCATCTGTTTCCGGGTAGGCCTGTAGCTACCTTATAAATATATTGTACAACGTTTATTAATTAACAGCAGCTATCATTGGTAAGCTATATATATATAGTAGTCATCTGAAAGCTTCGCTAATTGTCTGTAAAATGTCTTATGAATGTTCGTCAGACGACAAGTTAAGTGAGCGGTGAGCTCACGACTCTGTGAACTCGGTAGTCTACAGCACAGGTACTCGTGGACATGATTAGGATATTTTTAATTTAAATGTTACATTATAGACGAGTAAATTATTGTATTACAATCGCATGCTTAGTATATATAAGGCCGAGGTACGATATTTTTTTACAAATTAAGCATGCGATTGTAATACAATAATTTACTCCTCTTTATTTAGTCTATAATGTGTAACAGGAGAGGAGAAAATGTAGCGGCCAGACCGGGGTTCGAACCCGAGACCTCCGAACACTAGCCGGATTCTCTACCAATTGAGCTACCTGGTCACCGATGATCGACCCAGTCCAGTCCCGCTACACACCTCCCTTCTTTTTTTTTCAAGTCTTCTCCCTCGAAGACACACGAGACCCTTATACCGTCACCATGGGTATTTTAGTTGGGCGCCAATTTTGTAACAGGAGAGGAGAAAACGTAGCGGCCAGACCGGGGTTCGAATCCGAGACCTCCGAACACTAGCCAGATTCTCTACCAATTGATCTACCTGGTCAACGATGATCGACCCAGTCCAGTCCCGCTACATAATGTAACATTTAAATTAAAAATATTATAATCATGTCCACAAGTACCTGTGTTCTACAGTACAGTACACTGTAACATCAGTCAGTTATGAAGTCTCTTTAAAACCACCTTCATGAAAACCAAATCCATAACAAAGTATCCTGATATCAACATTTTATTCACAATCAAGACAGCTTGATGTTAACCGGTTGAATATGTACAGTGTTTACATGCGTCTTTTATCCTGTAGTACACATCTTTAAAAATGATACAATTAACCCTCTAAATATAAGTGTTATAATGCATCAGTTTTGCCATGCATAGTGAGAATGCTTCAATGGTGAACTCAGAGTTGAGCTTCATAATTTTTACATAACTTGCGTGAAACATATATGACAGGTGTCTCGTCGGTTGGCGTCAGAACCAAAAATATAGCCAAAGATCTTTAGCTGAAGTACATATATTCGTAGAAATCTAGTATATATTTTACCTAAGTGCAAGATCAGCATGTTTCTTTTTTCAAAAGTTGGTCTATATATAGATAGAAAGGCAAGGTTATGACATTTGCTGTAGGATCCTATTAATTTATCATCTTGGATGTATTTTAATTACTGCTGTGTGTATGCATTCAATTTTAGCTCATCTCTTCCGAGAAGAGGAAGAGCTTATGTTGTGATGCCAGCGTTTTTTCAAATGTTAAGTTTTTGGTGTTGAAAGGTATTAATACATCACTTTATAATTGTACTAGGGTGCTGATATTTGGCAATAGAGTCCCTCTTAAATTACACTACATCACTTTATAATTTTACTAGGGTGCTGATATTTGGCAATAGAGTCCCTCTTAAATTACACTATCTGTGAAACTGAAAAAAAAAAACAATTTGAAAATGCTCACGTTAGACAATATTGATACAGTTCCTCATTTTTCAAGGGAGACAACTCTCATTAGGATCATTTTTCATCAAAAATTAAAAGAAATAGTCCAAAAGCAATTATTTATTATATTTATTCAATTTACAACAGCATAGCTTGTCTCCCGAATGTTTGTCAATACTGTACATAATTTACACACATAGCGGTATAGGCTGCGGATATTTCTGGCTAGGCGATTGGGTGCCGTAGATCGTGAGTTCGAGGCCCGGTCATGGCACGAGTCAAAAATATATATATATATATACCAGTATATATAAATTGGTATGGTTTTGAAAACTGCATGAATATACACAAAATACATTCTGATCAAGTAAACAATATAGATATTATTACTGAAAATTTGCAAAACCATACCAATAAATATATTTTAATTATGTATTGACAAACATTTGCGAGATAAGCTATGCTGCTCTCCAACAGCTCTTGTTTCTGTCATAATAACTACATTTGTGTTCTTCGTATTTATTATATTGTCACAATTATCCAGGTCTTATGATAGATTTATTTTATTTTTATAGCAAAGCAGCCACTGACTGTGAAGAATGCCAGAACACTCCCCTTCACCAACACCTGAACGTGCCATCTATGGATTTGTCTTGTATCTGTTAGCTTTTGTTTTGTTTTGTAAGTTTAACCACTAAACATATCATTCATAAGGTTACCTCTAGAAATGAATATATAATGTAATAAATATATCAGTGGAATGGTTAGTTTTAAATCTAATGTAAATCTGTCATACATTTAGTCTAGAAAATATCACAATCTAATTAAAATATAGATGCTCATTATTGCTACGTTTCATGAACATCTAACAATATCGCATAAGGGGTCACGTCAGGATGACCTTTGTTACCTCAATATTTCACTTTCAGGTTGAATTGTCAATATTACGATGTCATTGATCTCGTCCATTTGTCACATAAGTGCATCTGAAGCTAACCATTTCGGTACAGCATGTACATTGTATATAGCTTAGAACTGCTTCGTTGGACGAAATGACTTGAAACAGATTGACAGATTATGCAAGCTATGCACTTTAGTCATGCTATTTCGCACATACCAAATTCACTACCAATGTCTGTAAATAGTAATTTGGTTAATCCAATAGGTCATCCTGACGTGACCTCTTATGCGATGACGTTAGATGTTCTTGTTCATAGTAAGAATGAGCTTCTAGATTTTAATTAGATTGGAAAAAATTACAACATCAATTTGTATCTATTGTGATCAAAGAAAGACTTGCAAAGTCTGTCTAATAGAGATCTATAATAAGTAAGAAAGTTAGGTTCATGATATGGGCCAGGAATATGTTGGATTGAAGGGCTACAAACATTGTCAAAATGAATATACACTTTGCCTAGTCTCATATCAAAATGAAAAGGTATTCAAGTTTAGCAGCCACATGAATGACAAACACCAACTTTAAAGTTGCAACAGTTGCAGATGAGCAATACAAGTCCATTGAACCTCTTTGTTTGTTTTCCATTGCGCATGTGCTTAGTGTTGATATTTTAATGTTTTTCCCTCAGTTTTTTACCTTATATGGGCGTGGATACCTGATGCCTGGCTACACCAACTTGGACTTGACTACTGGCCGCAGAAGTAAGTGATGAATCCTATCACCTCTATACAAGTCCGACTGTACTTCCTAAGTGATGAATCCTATCACCTCTATACAAGTCCGACTGTACTTCCTAAGTGATGAATCCTATCACCTCTATACAAGTCTGACTGTACTTCCTAAGTGATGAATCCTATCACCTCTATACAAGTCCGACTGTACTACCTAAGTGATGAATCCTATCACCTCTATACAAGTCCGACTGTAATCCTATCACCTCTATACAAGTCTTACTGTACTTCCTAACTCATTGTCCATCAGTTATCACAGAATTACAGAGGTCCATGTACAGTCGTGGTATTTTGCCTGTACCTTGTATAGTTTTGACTTTTGTCTTATAGTCCACTGTCATTGTTGTACCCTTTATTTACCTCCAGAGTTTTAGAGGTCAAATAAATGTACTTGATTATACATGTCAAAATCTTGCAAAAATCTTTTATGAATAAGAAAGCCCCAGTGTAACGATAAGTGTCCTTATTAACTTGATGGGATGACGGCACACCTGCCAATTCTCCCTGTTATGATGGGAGACTCTAAACTTTAAACCCAATACAATTTAACGATATATTATCAGCAAACTGTTCAGTTAAAAATATCCAATTAGTCCACCAATTAGGAATGTTTCTGGGTTTGAAATTTTGGATGTTTTCATTTTTTTATGGAAATTCCAGAAAGATATTAAAGGGTGTTAATTGATTTGTTTGACACAATACCAAACAGTGTGATTGTTGTGTTGTGTATATGTTCCACAATAAACCCATGTCTTGTAAACCCTGAAGTTTGCTGCAGGTACAAAAGCATAGGGCATAGGTATTGTACCTGCTGCCCCCATTGCATGATTGGTGAGAGATGACTAAATTTTGGATCTTATCTTTTCGCGTCTTTCTAAACAACTTCTTCTAAATGTCTCCCGTGATACTGCATCACACTTGGCCTTCAGTTGAGCGTTCGCCCCTTTGAGGAAGGCATTGGGTTCTGTCCCCTGGCCTGACTGACCAGAGTCTCTTAAAATAGTAGTTACTAGCTATATAGATGTCAGTATAATGTGACACATTGTGGTGTAGGCATCGCCACCACAAGGAGGAAAACACTAACATACTGCAGCCTCCCAAATCAAACTCACCACATGCATCTTGCACATGGAGAGGTTGTCCTTAAATTATATTTATAGGTTGTTAAACAAAACAAAACCAAACTAAACCAAATCATGATAAGCTACAGCTTGTCCATACACTTTTACATAACACAGAGCTTGTCCACCGAGAGGCCAAAAAGCCGTAATAGCGGACGTTAAACAATAATGATAACATAATACAGAATAATAACTTTAGTCTGTGGTAGTTTCTTGTTTCACAATGTACTAAATACAGACATGAACCTGATAAAGACAGTGGTTTTCTGGTATTTAATACTTTGTTTTTATTCTCCAGACAAAGGGCCATAGCGTTGCCTACATTCCCATGTTTCTGGTATTTCATACTTTGTTTTTATTCTCCAGACAAAGGGCCATAGCGTTGCCTACATTCCTATGTTTCTGGTATTTTATACTTTGTTTTTATCCCCCAGACAATGGGCGATAGCATTGCCTATACATTCCTATGTTTCTGGTATTTCATACTTTGTTTTTATCCCCCAGACAATGGGCGATAGCGTTGCCTACATTCCTTTGTTTCTGCTTCCTGATGAGCTATCCTGTCTACTTTGGATTGACGTTCTTGAACTCGCCACCTCTAACATCAAGGGAGGTAATCAAAGGTGTGTGTTTAGAATTTCATCATGATAAAATTAGACATTCTCCAATGTTTTGTTAATTTAGGTGACAATATGATTAATCAAGAAGTTGTAATTTAGAAAGCTCTGAATTTTTAACACATAACCAATAACTTAAGGTTGCATTGTCTTAGCTTTATAAGGACTTAGTCCTACTTACCCAATTAACAAAAAAACTTCTGTATCAAGATGTTATACACTAAATATAATATTCTCTTGTCAGAAGAGGATGACAATGCGGAGAATTCAATTAATCAATTGACGATCTAATTTTTCTCAGTAATCCTGTGTATGCGTTTCCAAATTATTAATTAGTTGTGTGATTAATATTTCAGATAGTCACACCATAACACTGACGGGCAAGATTTATCCTCCCGAGTCCATTCCTCCACTCTCAGATCTCTCCATAACAGAGGTCAACAAGAGGCTGTATCTACATGATTCATGACATTAGGGTCAAAGGTTATCTGGCCATTGTCCCTGACCTTCCCATGGTCAACAAGTGGCTGCAGAATGACAGGTTAAAAGTCACCAGACACACGATCCTGACCAGCCCACAGTCAACAAATGACTGCAGAGTCACAGGCCAAGTGTCATAGGTCACGTATATCGGATTCTGTCTTTACCATGGTCAACATGTGGCTGCAGAATGACAGGGTCAAAGGTCACTAGATACATGATGCCGACCTTACCATGGTCAACAGGCGACTGCAAAATGACATTAAGTAATAAGGTCAGAGGTCATTAGAGATCTAATTCTGAATTTTCTGTGGTCAACCAGTTCCTAATAAGTGACTCAAATATAGGTTCAAAGATCACAAGAATTATTATTTTATTTTTACATTAACA
This sequence comes from Pecten maximus, assembly GCF_902652985.1. Lineage (NCBI taxonomy): Eukaryota > Metazoa > Mollusca > Bivalvia > Pectinida > Pectinidae > Pecten > Pecten maximus. The sequence goes on from NC_047030.1 coordinate 1,757,599, forward strand.
TCAATAGGGTCAAAGGTTACTAAAGATATGATCTATCCCTGGTCATCTAGTGGTGGCCTATTGATATACACATCTGTACCTCAATAGGGTCAGAGGTAAAAATAAAACAAACCCTCAGCAAATGAGTGTATATTTATTGTATTTACCTTATCTGTATTGATAAGTCATTCTGTCAAAGGTCACCTGACCGGTGATCAATCAATTAAAAATAAATATATTTATAAAATAACATTTGTTTGTGCTAATTGATTCAGGCATTTGCTTGCATGAGTTGGGTACACTTTCAAAATCTAATTCCTTTATCAAATATGGTGGTGAGTTTATCAAATATAGTAGTGAGTTTAGCAAATGATCTTTCAGATCCAAGTTCTCACATAGGAAAATGACATACAGATAATTTCAAAACCTTGATCCAAAGGCATTTTTGTGGAAACCGTTACCAGCGTTCCATGGTCCATTATAGAGTCTTTTGATGATGTAGATGATACTCTGGACACAAGGCTACAGCATTTTACAAACGTTGTTGATGTTCAAAAATGGAATGACGGGTCAAAAAACAAAAACAACCAGAATGGATGGACGAGGCCATTCTTGAGAATATTCAAACTAGAGATGAAAGAGATCAAGGTGACCTAGAAAATTTTAAAAAAAGAAAATTTTACAGGGTTGCCTCTTTGATTCAAAGAGCAAAATCAGACTTCTACAAAACAGTATTTGAAAAAAACCTTGACAATACTTTGTATCTGTGGAAGTGTCATCTGCAATTATATATGTTATGAAGGGAGAAGATCAAACAAGTTCAATGAATACTTCAGACATTGCCAGTTAACTGACATCTCAACTTGAACACGTTACAGCCTCTTTTCAGAAGTTGAATGGGTATATATGATAAACTTGACAACGATATAAACTTTGCTATTCCTGATGTATCTCAGGATTTTGTAATTAAGTTTTTAAAAGGTTTGGATGAGGTTAGTGCTAACTTGTTAAAAATAGTTCATGCTGAAGTAGCCCAATCCCTTACCTATATTATAAACCTTAGTATTCAGTCTGGTAAATTTCAGTTAAAACAGTAAAACACAGTTGAGGAAGAGAAGAGTTACTCCCCTTTACAAAAGTACAGGGCAATACCAGGATAGACAAACACCGAGTGCTGGCGAAAGAAATGGAAATGTGCAGGAGAATCTGTAGTATCAGATATTGGAACAGTACCTGTACATTTGCCAACATCAATGTGTCCAACCAAATCCAGTAGTCGCCGGAAGACAACTGGAAGGTCCAAAACCTACCATTCCCAAGAGGAGTCAAATTTAGCAAGCAAAGTAGTCCACAAGACCACCACCAGCACAAACGACAGCAAGCAAAGTAGTCCACAATACCACCACCAGCACAAACGACAGCAAGCAAAGTAGTCCACAATACCACCACCATCATGACAAACGACAGCAAGCAAAGTAGTCCACAAGACCACCACCAGGACAAACGACAACAAGCAAAGTAGTCCACAAGACCACCATCAGGACAAACGACAGCAAGCAAAGTAGGCTACAAGACCACCATCAGGACAAACGACAGTAAGCAAAGTAGTCCACAATACCACCACCATCATGACAAACGACAGCAAGCAAAGTAGTCCACAAGACCACCACCAGGCCAAACGACAGCAAGCTAAGTAGTCCACAAGACCACCACCAGGACAAACGACAGCAAGCAAAGTAGGCTACAAGACCACCATCAGGACAAACGACAGCAAGCAAAGTAGGCTACAAGACCACCACCAGGACAAACGACAGCAAGCAAAGTAGTCCACAAGACCACCATCAGGACAGACGACAGCAAGCAAAGTAGTCCACAAGACCACCATCAGGACAAACGACAGCAAGCAAAGTAGTCCACAAGACCACCACCAGGACAAACGACAGCAAGCAAAGTAGTCCACAAGACCACCATCAGGACAAACGACAGCAAGCAAAGTAGGCTACAAGACCACCATCAGGACAAACGACAGCAAGCAAAGTAGTCCACAAGACCACCATCAGGACAAACGACAGCAAGCAAAGTAGTCCACAAGACCACCACCAGGACAAACGACAGCAAGCAAAGTAGTCCACAAGACCACAATCAGGACAGACGACAGCAAGCAAAGTAGTTCACAAGACCACCATCAGGACAAACGACAGCAGATTCTATGTTCATGGCATTAACAAACGGATTGTGTTGGAATAGACAACACGGGACTTTGGTGACAAAGCTGGTGTTCTGTTTACACACTTAAAAGTACTTGGAGAATCTTTAGAAATCTGCAGGCTCTGTCCAGATAAATCAGAGATTCATATAACCAGAGACTTGTATATAAGATATAACTGGTTAGTAAATGGATGTCTGGTTACATGTACTGACAGAAGTTTTTCGGATCATATTTGCTGGTGATTTCTGGCAGAATGGAATCGGTATGAGAGAGTGGGTCCCGAAACGAGTCTTTTTTTTTAAATCAGATAAATGATGGTGAACTCTATTAACATCGTGTGTTGGAATATTGAGGGAGTGATGGCGGATACCCCATACCTGCTAAAATGCCTTCAGAAATATGAAATAGACATTTGTGTCTGAACGCATGGTAAGATAATTCAATCTGTAATTTTTTGATGCGTTTAAACATTGTGGCCACACATATGGAACGCCAGAACTGTCTTAGGTGATCAAATATGATTATATTCGGTGGTTATGTCTTTATATGCGATAGATATGTCTTTATATTCAGTAGACATGTCTTTATATTACACCTATAGTTAAATCTGTGTTCGAAGTTGGCCCTTTCCGATACAATTGTAACAGTAGGAGTTTTTTTAATGGAATGTCGTAGGATAGTGTGGAGATTCAAGCTCCAAATAAAGAACATTTATATATACTGTTTTTCAGTCTATATGCCCGCCTTTTCCAGACTGATTGATATTTTCATTGAGCACACGGAGATACTTGAGTCATTAGTCAAAGTTTATTCCAAGAAAGGAAGGGTTGCTGTTATTTGGGACCTAAACGTCAAAACTAGAGGGCATAGATGTACGTTTGAAAAGAATAAAATGCCTCCTGTATTCCAATCCATCCTAGATTCTAGGCCAAACTCATATCTGTGAATATATACAGGCTAAATGTATTGGTCCGAAATATACTTTCTATCCAACAGCAGTAAACTGTTATCCACAATTGATCATAATTTAGTACAGTTTAACATTGAAGATCTTTTAAATTGTTATGAAATATTAGATGATGACTTGCATTATTGATCAGGACATCATCCAGTCATAAGTTCTATACCGTTACCTGTCTCTGCACACTTTTATCACAGAGCCAGAATATGTTAATATAACTGGGGGAAAGTGAGATACAAATGTTGTGATACTTTATAGAAATTGTCTTAATGAATTCTTGAGTTCTATCAGCATCCCGACAGCATGGCATCATAATAGTCGTATTGCGTTCAAATATGTTCTGGGGGAAAGTGAGAAACAAATGTTGTAAAACTTTATAGATATTGTCTTAATGAATTCTTGAGTTCTATCAGCATCCCGACAGCATGGCAGCATAATAATCGTATTGTGTTAGTATAGTGCGCGCTGTTAAGACAGCCGCCGATGTAGGCCTAGCATCACCTATATAAAAGTTATCTAAAACCGTATTGGAATGCAGATTTATCAAAGCTACATGATACATAGCTATACACAGACATAATTTGGTTTTAGAAGGTAGATCAAGATCATGGAATGCCTAGCTTTGCGGTTTATAAAAAGAGTAAATTTATTTTTGTAGGAACTTTAGATATGCGTTCAATGTCAGAAATTGACAGATGTGGTGATGTAGACCAAAAACCTTTTTTTTGCAGTTGTATAAACGTAAAGAACGGAAACAACAGCAACCAATCACCGAGCTGAAGTACAACGGTAAAGTATTTAGAGAACCAACAGAAATATCGAGATTCTTGGACATCCCATTTTGAAATGATATTCCAAGATAAACTATGTTTTATGCAGATTGAAAAAAAAATATCTTAACAAATATAAATACATAAATACAATTGAATTCAGGACAAAATTTGAAAAAAAAGATACCTTCCTAGCTACGGTTATCACACCAACAGAAATAGCGAGTGTAAGACGCCTAACTCCAACCGAGCTGGAGGACTCGATGGGATTGTTTGTGAACATCTAAATCATGTGACAAAAACATATAGCTAGTTTATATACCAAGACGTTGGAAACGAGGAATTATTATCACGTTACATAAAGGACAGGGAGAAGTAAAGGATGATCCTAATTGTTATTGGGGCGTTACGTTACTACCGGTCATGGTGAAGCTTTATAAAAATGACGATATCAAGTACATTTTTCCAAAAAGCCAACAGTCCGCTTACTAAAATAGTCTACGTAGTCTATGTACACCATCATTTACTTACAGGAAGGTATCCACTACTATATCGGAAAATGGTTCCAATGTGTATGTCGCTTTTTAGACAGTAATGAGGCGTTTGATACGATATGACACGCAGGTATATTGTTCAAAATACACGGTACGGGACTCGAAGGCAAAATATGGTTATTCTCTAGGAAATGTGTACGAATGTGGAAAGTTGTATACATTGAGTGTACAGATGGAAAGAGAGATTTTACAAGGGGGGTCCGGTAATGAGGCCCTTATTAGGACATACTAATATGTCTATTTACAATTCCTTTTTGGTAACAATCAGAATCATCCATTCAAATGGCCATAACTCCAAAACTGTCAAAATATCTATAATGAATTATTTCAAATTGGGGGTCAAAGATGACGATGATGATGATGATGATGATGATGATGATGATGTGGAATATTTCCTTATCTGTAAAATGCAAGTGTGTCATACTCAGAGTTATGGTTACATGTACTATACGGATTTAGGGAGAAATCTGTCGCCACTAGGGAACCAGAATAGATCATGCTAGCTTCAGAGCTGAAGTTTAATTTCTATCAAACGTCCAAATACCAGAGCAGAGCTTTTTCACCTGTAAATACTTACCTAGGTAGGCAAGCCTATATAATGTGTTCAACTTCCTTGTGTGTTTAAGCTGGCTAACACTTATTTTTGGCGATTTTATTGCCTCTTGAACCAAAAGGACCAATGAGGACCGTTGTCCAGGAGGACACCACCAGCCAGGGTCAAATGAGGACTGGTGTCTCAGAGGACACCACCTGCCAGGGTCAAATGAGTACCGTTGTCTAGGAGGAGACTAACCAGGGTCAAATGAGTACCGTTGTCTAGGAGGAGACTAACCAGGGTCAAATGAGGACCGCTGTCTAGGAGGAGACTAACCAGGGTCAAATGAGGACCGTTGTCTATAGGAGGAGACTAACCAGGGTCAAATGAGGACCGTTGTCTAGGAGGAGACTAACCAGGGTCAAATGAGCACCGTTGTCTAGGAGGAGACTAACCAGGGTCAAATGAGGACCGCTGTCTAGGAGGAGACTAACCAGGGTCAAATGAGGACCGTTGTCTATAGGAGGAGACTAACCAGGGTCAAAATGGGGACTGGTGTCCAGGAGGACACCACTAGCCAGGGTCAGATGAGGACCGTTGTCTAGGAGGAGACCACTAGCCAGGGTCAGATGAGAACTAGCTAGTGTCTCAGAGGACACCACCTGCTAGGGTCAAATGAGGACCGTTGTCTAGGAGGAGACCACTAGCCAGGGTCAAATGAGGATCGGTGTCTAGGAGGTCACCACTAGCCAGGGTCAGATGAGGACCGTTGTCTAGGAGGAGACCACTAGCCAGGGTCAGATGAGGACCGTTGTCTAGGAGGAGACTAACCATGGTCATAAGAGGACACCACCTGCCATGGTGAAATGAGGACTGGTGTCTAGGAGGTCACCACTAGCCAGGGTCAAATGAGGATCGGTGTCTAGGAGGTCACCACTAGCCAGGGTCAAATGAGGACCGGTGTCTAGGAGGACACCACTAGCCAGGGTCTAATGAGGACCGGTGTCTAGGAGGACACCACTAGCCATGGTCATATGAGAACTAGCTAGTGTCTCAGAGGACACCACCTGCCAGGGTCAAATGAGGACCGGTGTCTAGGAGGACACTAACATGATCAGATGAGGACAGGTGTCTAGGAAGAGACTAACCATGGTCAAATGAGGACCGGTGTCTAGGAGGACACCACCTGCCAGGGTCAGATGAGGATCGTTGTCTCGGAGGACACCACCTGCCGTGATCAAATGAGGGCCGTTGTCTAGGAGGAGACTAATCATGGTCAAAATGAGGACTGGTGTCTAGGAGTACACCACCTGCCATGGTGAAACGGGGACCGGTGTCTAGGAGTACACCACTAGCCAGGGTCAAATAAGGACCGGTGTCTAGGAGGTCACCACAAGCCATGGTCATATGAGAACTAGCTAGTGTCTCAGAGGACAACACCAGCCAAGGTCATATGAGGCCGGGCGTCAAATAAACCCCAACAACCAGGACCCTATAGAAAGGCGGGTATCAACAGTCGGAGTCATATGAAGACGATCGTCACGGAAATACAAACAGTTAGGTTCATATGAGGACGGGTTTCAAGGGAACATCAAAATACCGAGCCCAATTATGTGAGCTTTTCACTTTTCTATATACGTGGTGTCGTCATTTTGGGGACCTTCCGCCCCTTTTATAAAAATAAGAAAAAATCGAAACCCATGGTCCGTAGCCGCACACTAGAATTCGTTACTGTGCGCGTACATGTTTTGATATCATGAGCAAACTCGCCCTATGTAATACATACCCGTACATGTTCACTGAACACAATCATGACATCATAGGACATGCTATTTAAAACGACCCTGCAATACACTACAGATTGGTTTATAGGTACCTGTTGCAATAATAATTTATAATTCCCATTTGATTGGGTATATGTATACACTATACCACCAGTAGACATGTAAACGTTACCGGACCATGTGTTATAAATATTAATGATTTGTACGTATAATTTATAAACAGCATTTTGGGAAAACACGGCATAGTGTATTTTTGCCTATGACAGAACACAAAACTACCATCTCTCATCAGAATTAGGTCCGCTTATAGTCAAGGTAAGTCTTATAGTTATATTACAAATATTGAATGTTTTATGTTATCAACTAGATTGTATGGTGTATGTATTGTTATGGATAAACAACTCCATGTCCAGCCATCTGAATTGGGTATGAGCTGTTCTTTTTCCTGTGATTCAACTTTGGGGGTCGCTGGTTCTTAGTGGAAGCGCGCTAACTTCGTCCTAAAACAACAGGGATGTGTCGGCGTGTCTGTTATAAGTGTTAAATGGAGCTCCTGGCTTCCATTCTTACATTGTATTCTACATGTTCTTTGTCTTCCATCTTGATTTTACCTGATCAGCATATACCTAGTGTCGGCTGACTTACCTCGGGTACATATACTATTTACATTGTTTTTAGTTACACCTTCCCACTACAGCCAACGTACTTCCAAAGTAAGACCCCCCGCGCGCTTCCATCCGGGCCAACCAGAATGATCAATATCAGTTAACATAACTAGTTTCGGAATTGTAAAATAAATAAAGTTTATATCTAAATGAAGATGGCGTTGGCACCAGACACTATGCAACATCATTCTGTCACCGCCCTGATCAGGTTATAGATTACAGGTATAACATGTAAGCGGATTCTAGCCAATAGGTAAATGAAATGGAAACACCATCTGGGAAAACATTTCTCAAACAAAATGTTCAGAAGCATGCTGCAGATTAATTTCTATTGCCTTTTTGTTTGCCTTCCAAACCTTTTTTTTCAAGCTCAAAATCTCTAAACATTAATTCTCTTCCAGCTTTTTCGCCAATTGTTTGTTTTTAAGGGAGGGAATTTCGCTAATGTTGAAGGTGGAGACGGAGGTTAAATGGGGCTCCTCGCAATTATTGCCGGTGGAGACGGCGTTACATAGACACGGTGCCGACGGACACAATTCGTCCCCATTTATATTGATATGATATATGATGTTTCTACCAGGCAGTTCACGAAAACCACACAGTTAAAGTAATTTGACCGTAACTGCTATTGTCGAGTTTATTGAAACGTCAATAAAGCGTATTGATCTATGTGATAATCATCAAACACAGTAAAACATTCCGGACGTTTAATTGTATATAGTGACAAGACTCAATGGGGCATGAATGACAGTATGACATCATACGGTGATGTCTATTAATATAGACCTTGGTAATATACACGATTTATGTCTGGTATACATACACACAGGGTGATGTCTATTAATATAGACCTTGGTAATATACACGATTTATGTCTGGTATACATACACACAGGGTGATGTCTATTAATATAGACCTTGGTAATATACACGATTTATGTCTGGTATACATACACACAGGGTGATGTCTATTAATATAGACCTATGTAATATACACGATTTATGTCTGGTATACATACACACAGGGTGATGTCTATTAATATAGACCTTGGCAATGTACACGATTTATGTCTGGTATACATACACACAGGTGATGTCTATTAATATAGACCTTGGTAATGTACACGATTTATGTCTGGTATACATACACACAGGGTGATGTCTATTAATATAGACCTTGGTAATATACACGATTTATGTCTGGTATACATACACACAGGGCGATGTCTATTAATATAGACCTTGGTAATATACACGATTTATGTCTGGTATACATACACACAGGGTGATGTCTATTAATATAGACCTTGGTAATATACACGATTTATGTCTGGTATACATACACACAGGGTGATGTCTATTAATATAGACCTATGTAATATACACGATTTATGTCTGGTATACATACACACAGGGTGATGTTATTTATATAGACCTAGGCAATCATATTTCGCTAGGAGGGGCTGCGGTGGCCGAGTGGTTAAGGTGTCCCGACACTTTAACACTAGCCCCCCACCTCTGGGTTGCGAGTTCGAAACCTACGTGGGGCAGTTGCCAGGTACTGACTGTAGGTCGGTGGTTTTTCTCCGGGTACTCCGGCTTTCCTCCACCTCCAAAACCTGGCACGCCCTTAAATGACCCTGGCTGTTAATAGGACATTAAACAAAAACAAACCAAACCAAAATCATAATTTCGCGCGGTTGACTACAAGGAATGAGCGCGAAATAGTTTTCTCTAATGGTTGCCCAATAGGTGGCGCACCTGTATGAGCGTGACAGGCACGTGCAGCTGGTGAGCTAGCAAATCATTGAGGACAACGCATCGGTCAGTGTGGACGCTTGATTGTTTAGGTCATCTGAGACGAAGTCTCAGTTGACCTATTGTGATCGCCTTTTGTCCGGCGTCGTCCGTCGTGCGTCGTAAACAATTTACATTTTCAACTTCTTCTCAATTACCAACTGGCCAAGATACCTGATATTGGGTCTGTAGCATGCTGGGATAAAGGGCTACAAAGTTTGTTCAAATGGATGACCTCGACCGTCATTCAAGGTCAAAGGGGTCAAATATACTTAACTTTTAAACAACTTCTTCTTGATAACCAAAAGGCCCAGAGACCCAATATTAAGTCTGTATCATGCTGAGATGAAGGGCTACAACGTTTGTTCAAATGGATGACCTTGGCCTTCATTCAAAGTAACAGGAGATAAATATACTAAAACCTTAAAATGACTTCTTCTTGATAACTAAAAGGCTCAGGGACCCAATATTAGGTCCGTAGCATGCTGGAATGAAGGGCTACAACGTTTGTTCAAATGGATGACCTTGGCTTTCATTAAAGATCACAGGGGTCAAATGTGCTAAAATATATCAAAACTCAGGTGACTGTTAAGGCCCATGGACCTCTTGTTTTTCAATGATATTGTAATTTACAATTTGTCAATTTTTAGATTATTTTGTACATCTTTTAGGATGTAAATCTATTAAAAGGATTTTGCTTTGTGTGTTACATGTATTCAATGTGATAATTAAATGACATCACTGGTACAGAGACCGGTGCGTTGTGAACAGTCTATAGGTGTTTGTTGTTGCCACCCGGGGGTGGATAATTGGAGAAATACGATTTATGTCTGGTATACATACACATAGGGTAATGGCTATTTATAAAGACCTATGTAATATATACGATTTATGTCTGGTATACATACACTTAGGGTGATGTTTATTTATAAAGACCTATGTAATATATACGATTTATGTCTGGTATACATACACTTAGGGTGATGTTTATTTATAAAGACCTAGGCAATATATATACAATTTATGTCTGGTATACATACACTTAGGTTGATGTTTATTTATAAAGACCTAGGCAATATATATACAATTTATGTCTGGTATACATAAAACATCGCTTGTGGTGGGATACTAACCAAGGTGAAGTAAAATTTGGAAAACAAAAACGACAATTTTATATCATTAATGTGTCAATATCACTCTCTCAGGTGTAGTCAAGGAGTCTTACTGATAGCAAAGATATAAGAAGATGTTTGGCCTTGATATTTACCTCTTAATTGTAGATAATTATTTACTACAAATTCGATGTACCAGATAAAATATTCTTCGTATCTAAAGTATATCAAGCGTATCATCCTTTTCAATCTTATCTCCTGCGTAGGGATAGAGATATCTGAGATCACGGTGTGATTAAAACCATAAGACGAGATCTACTTTCGATTTACACTTGTAACACCCACCGGGGGTACAACGGAGCGGTCACCCATCCAAGAGCTGACCACGCTCGACGTTGCTTCACTTCGGTACACAGACACGAAACTCGACCTCACAGCCACATAAGCTATCTATTGGATTATAAGCTGAAATACCCATATCCATGAAACATTACATTACCCCCTTCGCCGATAAGCTTCGTCCCGAAGCTTCCATGGCTTCAACCTGGCATCCTCAGCAAACACAACTGCCCCTCTTGTTGTTATAGCGGTGCCGCCTCATGACCAGACCCCCTGGTCACCAACAAGTCTCCAGGAACATTGTGCTCCTCATGCTATCCGAGGGCACCCTACAGGATATAAGACCCTCAGTTACTCAACTGTAACCCCACCTCCACATCCCCCAACACTGCCCGATCAAAAACTGCTATATCATTGAGCTACCTTCCATGAACCTACCTTTGTATCAACATTCCTGTTATACAATTTCATTTCAACATATTTTATTGTATAACATTTCTACAAATGGGTTAGACAGCAGGCTTGGCCTATATAAGTCTTCCCCAATACAATCCTGTTATACAATGTATGATATATCATTGTGGATATGTATATCCCCCGTAAAATATGCAGTAAGGTATGTACACTGGGGTTGGTTTCTAAAATGAATAAGTCTATAATGGAAAACCCGCAATACATGTACATGTAGTCGTAAACTGACACCGTTAGCTGGTTTACTTATGTGAATTGTTGGCACTGAACTTTTGTTGATAATAACAGATAATCACATGGATTTCTTATACATAACAAAGTCACCGAAATGTTTGAGTGTCGAGAACGTTTAGGCGTTAGAAGATACCACTGTAGTTACTGTACGTTATATATATATATATATATATATATCAGCTAATCACGGAGAAATTACCTTTTTTGGCATTGCAGTTCAATTGTTTGATGTATTTAATCATAGGCAGTTCTCGGTATACACATTACATAGTCATTACAACAGAAATGCTTGTGTCTAAAGAGTTAATAGTCGTGTAGGAACTGATAATGAGTCAATAGTATTTTCTATAACTTACCTGATATAATAAATATCACAAAGACATTTGTTGCGGGTAACCATATACGATATCTCGATACACAAATTGCAATGTCATTACAACAAAAATGCTTCGTAAAGCGTCCAGACATGGACATGGAAACTAGAAATATGTTGATATAATTGGCAGTAGTGGATGCTGGCATATGTATTAATATAATCCATGATTTGTCTTAAAAGATATCAGCTTATCAGAGAGAAATTTACATGTTTGTTTTTTTAAGTTTGTTGAGGATACTCTCGTTGAAGCGGGAGACAGGTAGCTCCCCAATTCTATACGCTAATCCCAGACAGCTCCCCAATTCTATACGCTAATCCCAGACAGCTCCCCAATTCTATACGCTAATCCCAGACAGCTCCCCAATTCTATACGCTAATCCCAGACAGCTCCCCAATGCTATAGGCTAATCCCAGACAGCTCCCCAATTCTATACGCTAATCCCAGACAGCTCCCCAATTCTATACGATAATCCCAGACAGCTCCCCAATTCTATACGCTAATCCCAGATAGCTCCCCAATTCTATACGCTAATCCCAGATAGCTCCCCAATTCTATACGCTAATCTCAGACAGCTCCCCAATTCTATACGCTAATCCCAGGTAGCTCCCCAATTCTATAGGCTAATCCCAGATAGCTCCCCAATTCTATACGCTAATCCCAGATAGCTCCCCAGTTCTATAGGCTAATCCCAGACAGCTCCCCAATGCTATAGGCTAATCCCAGACAGCTCCCCAATTCTATACGCTAATCCCAGACAGCTCCCCAATTCTATACGATAATCCCAGGTAGCTCCCCAATTCTATAGGCTAATCCCAGATAGCTCCCCAATTCTATACGCTAATCCCAGATAGCTCCCCAATTCTATACGCTAATCCCAGACAGCTCCCCAATTCTATACGCTAATCCCAGACAGCTCCCCAATGCTATAGGCTAATCCCAGACAGCTCCCCGATTCTATACGCTAATCCCAGACAGCTCCCCAATTCTATACGATAATCCCAGGTAGCTCCCCAATTCTATACGATAATCCCAGGTAGCTCCCCAATTCTATAGGCTAATCCCAGACAGCTCCCCAATTCTATAGGCTAATCCCAGACAGCTCCCCAATTCTATACGCTAATCCCAGATAGCTCCCCAATTCTATACGCTAATCTCAGATAGCTCCCCAATTCTATAGGCTAATCCCAGATAGCTCCACAATTCTATACTCTAATCCCAGACAGCTCCCCAATTCTATACGCTAATCCCAGGTAGCTCCACAATTCTATACTCTTATCCCAGATAGCTCCCCAATTCTATACGCTAATCCCAGACAGCTCCCAAATTCTATAGGCTAATCCCAGGTAGCTCCACAATTCTAAACTCTAATCCCAGACAGCTCCCCAATTCTATACGCTAATCCCAGGTAGCTCCACAATTCTATACTCTAATCCCAGACAGCTCCACAATTCTATACTCTAATCCCAGATAGCTCCCCAATTCTATACGATAATCACAGACAGCTCCCCAATTATATAGGCTAATCCCAGATAGCTCCCCAATTCTGTAGGCTAATCCCAGACAGCTCCCAAATTCTATACGCTAATCCCAGATAGCTCCACAATTCTATAGTCTAATACCAGATAGCTCCCCAATTCTATACGCTAATCCCAGACAGCTCCCCAATTCTATAGGCTAATCCCAGATAGCTCCCAAATTCTATACGCTAATCCCAGACAGACAGCTCCCCAATTCTATACGCTAATCCCAGATAGCTCCCCAATTCTATACGCTAATCCCAGACAGCTCCCCAATTATATACGCTAATCCCAGATAGCTCCCCAATTCTATAGGCTAATCCCAAACAGCTCCCCAATTCTATACGCTAATCCCAGACAGCTCGCCAATTCTATACGCTAATCCCAGACAGCTCCCCAATTCTATACGATAATCCCAGATAGCTCCCCAATTCTATAGGCTAATCCCAGATAGCTCCCCAATTCTATAGGCTAATCCCAGACAGCTCCCCAATTATATACGCTAATCCCAGATAGCTCCCCAATTCTATACGCTAATCCCAGACAGCTCCCCAATTCTATACGCTAATCCCAGATAGCTCCCCAATTCTATACGCTAATCCCAGACAGCTCCCCAATTCTATACGCTAATCCCATACTAATCACCTCCAACAATCATGTTGTGAGTAATGACAAGTTTGTACCTCTCTTATGCTGATCTATCTATCTTGAGTTTATTAGCTCAGGATAGAGAAACTATACCAATTAAAATTTCAAAGATACATGTTTGATTTCAGCTTCGAAGACACAATCAGGATGGCGACCTATAACAGACCATTCCAGTGTTCCATTTGTAGGAAACGGTATAATGGCGATATCCAAAGTATAGGTTCGAAATGCCAAGATTGTGCAATTCGGCATCTTGTTGGTTTTGTTGTCAATGCGCACAGAATGCAAGCATTGGAAATGGAAGAGGAGAGAGAAGAAGAGAGAGAAGAAGAGATAGACGAGGAGATAGATGAGGGGATAGAAGGGGAGCATCACCAATCAGTCGGTAAATAATTTAACTGTGCTATTGTGTTATTATGTCACCAACCATATTGTGTTATTATGTCACCAACCATATTGTGTTATTATGTCACCAACCATATTGTGTTATTATGTCACCAACCATATTGTGTTATTATGTCACCAACCATATTGTGTTATTATGTCACCAACAATTTCCCTAATATCTACAACTAATAAATGTCTGATACATGTAATCTAAGCTTGTTTGGGGTTTACAAACAATAGCAACAGCAGTGTAATATACAGACAGTTGACCAGGGTTGGTGAGAGAGAAATCATTGACACTATGACCTCACGATTTTAAAGGGATATTGTGCACTACTTGAAACATATTTGGCTATTCGATACCTTCTAAGAATCTTGTCTAAAGTGTAAAACAATTGCCTTCTGAAGGACTCTTTCAAATGACGTTTAAATCCATTGCCTTTTTATAACCCTTCTGATGATTTTTGTCGTTTAAATTAGAATTGCTTACTACAGAGCAAAATAGCTTTTATATTTTAATATTTTACATTTGGTCATTTAACATTTTAGTCAGAATCCACGCATTCCTGTCGGTTTGAACTTATGTATTTGTATGTCTTATGCAACCCCATCAATACATTTTAAGATACTCTCATATATATAATTATGTTTAAAGTTTTAATTTGTTATAAGAAAAATAATGTAATTGCTTTGTATTTCTTCCACTCAGCACCTGAGGTAAGCGCTACGTGGGGATTTACCGGCAAGCTCTTGGTACTGCTGTTGGCGATCCTAGTCCCTCTCGGTGTTCATATCCACAGCCTTCCTGCTTATATCGTTCTACCGTGGAATGAAGGTAACTATGAATATATTTGAGAAAATAGTTTGGTCACAATCAGCTGCCTTATCTAGAGGAACACTTAGTTCCGACACATAATTGTTGACCAAAATATCCCGTTATGTTCCAGGCGACCCTGCTGTAAATGAATACGTGATATGGTTATATCTTATCCTGGATGGGAAAGCACACTTTTAACTGTGGGGTATTTTCTTTTATCACTGTCGGGTTAATACAGGCTGCACGTGCTCTATGCACGTTCTCAACAATTGTATTACGTCATGGCAACATTAAACAATACAATGGCGTCACTCACATTGGATTGCATTGATGTAATTGCCAATATTAGATACAAATGATGGTAAACAGGGTAAAGGAAAATAATCATTCACAATCGCTCACACTAACCATAATCACAGGTTTCAAACATCTGATGGATCCTGTTGTTATTGCGAGGGTGTTTAATACCTACTGCATGAAACAAAAGACTATGATTTACTTTAGAATTTAATACATTCAGTAAAAATTGTTATCATTTTCTTCTTTTTTTTAATTTACAGTCGAACCGGTGAACATGATATGTAGTCCCAGAACAAAAGAAGAAATATACCAAAACTTGAGCGTGTTGAAAAAACAGTCTCACAGGACTTTATGTACATTCAATGTATTCCATTATGATCTGCGAAGTCGAAACAAGACATATTTCATGCTTGATATCGACATCGACATAGCAGAAGCATTCAGTGTTAGCAATGCTGGGATGCTGTTTACCATGAAACTGTTCCACTTAAACAAAAAACAAAATACCTATCACAAACAGCGTAATATGTACTGGGCTGTATCGTGGTGTTACTCCAATGACGAACTGGGTCTTTGTTTGGACGATATGTACTACAGAAGAGAGACAAGATTGACACAGAAGGTCATTAGCAAGGTTGTGATGGGACAGAAGAAAGTGGTTTCGTTTCTGTTTGTGGTGAATAATGATGACAAGATAATGCATATTTTTTCACCTATCAATCTGTTGAAGGATGTTGTTTTTCTTCAGCATTACTACGACGAGCAGACCTTAAGTTTATGGATTTCGCTTTCTCAATCAAAACTTGACAAGTATTTATCTGCCAGAATAAGAAGTGGAGCACATGTTACAATAGGTGATCTACCAAATCCTGTCATTGCCACTAATTACGAGATTATCAAAGGTGTATTTACATATCCATTCCACTGGCTATCTTATCACCTTTGGACATCACGTGATCCGCCTCCTACTGACGATAAAAAGGACGTGGAGGAGACAATGCATTCTGAAACGTAATTGGTTGAAAAACATCAACTTTCTTCACACTTCATACAGATTTTTCAACTTATTGCTTCAATGTCAAAGATTGTAAGCCAAATCCGGAACAGGTCTATGAGATGTCGGGAAATACGGACACTTTTTAATTGTCTGACAAACCACATGTCCCCTACCGGCTTCCGTTAAAAATAGTAATAATGAACTTGACCTTGAGCAAAAATCCATGAAACTCGAATTTGTCCGAAATGATATGATCCTTCATCATTGTGTGACGTTTGGTCAAAATCCCCCCAGGAATGAAGCTGCTAGATTGCTGACAATGTAGATTCTACACCGTTATTGAAAGGTACAAAAGGTGTTCATTTTCAACGGTATAAGGTTACATTATCGAATTAATATACATTTTAAGTTTGAATGAGTGTCGAATTAATTTTCTCGTACGCCAGGATACCACTTGTGCTTTCTTGTTTATTTGTTTTTTAATCAATACAACTGTTGAACCTGAAAAAACATGTCGTGTTGCTAAAGTTCCTGGGATCAAATCATCTGATTACAGCTTATTAAGTAAATAACCGTTATTATCTAGGATGCTTTAGTCCTCAAATGAATTCGAAAGATTTCTCCGTTTTTCTTCACAATATCGTTGTTCTTCTTCAGTAGATTACAAAACCCGGTTATAACTCCAAACTTTGGATACTGTCACGCTATATCAAATTTGTATATCATTCCAAAACGTCTAATCAACATCATACTGCATAAAATATACAACATATATAAAACGGTATTATATTTCATGTTTGAAATTACTTGTGTCACATTTCAGGATTGATTGTCAATTTTGTTGCTTGCATGAACTGGTGAAGGGAAGTGAACCTCGTGCAAATGAAGTGAACTGCGAAGCAGTTCATGTACCATTTGCACGAGGTTCACTTCCCTTCCTCAGTCAATGCAAGCAACAAAATTGACAATCAATCCTTATATTTACGTTAACCAAATTAAAAACTTCGCCACCAGATTGCAAAATTCGGTCACAACGGTGTGACGTAAGTATGTCATTTTGTAACATTGTTATAATTATCGTACATGTGTGCACAGCAGTGGAACAGCAGATCTAGACAGTCAGCTATTCTCGTCGCCAAGGCAACACAAATATAGTCCCATACACGTTTTGATTATTACAATGTTTATACACATAAATACGACGTTTTCAAGGTAAAATGTTCATTTATAACAAATATTTATGATATTGTATAATAAAAACTTAGCAATACCCATATAAATACGAATATAAACTGCAGTGTTGACAGTATAGTATGTGTGATTTGGTCACTCGAGACTCAGGGACTCGGTTAAAAAAATGAGCACAAGGTTAACGTGACGACAGCTGTTCAGTGAAATATCACAACATTAAAAAAGCAGAGTTTATATACTCTCTGAAGCCTTGAAAAAATGGATTTTGTAAGATTTTATAATTTGAATGAATGTTGGATTTTTAGTCTTTCGATTATTTATAGATGTCATATGTTACCCAAATTTTAACGCCGAACCCCTGTGACCTGGGTAATACACAGACATGCCAGGGTCCCTTGACCACTGTTTGTGTTGTTTTGAACCCACATAATACGAAGTGTCAAAGTCAGAGTCAGCCAAGTGTGACACAGGTAACTTTTCATGACCTTTGTCTCGGATCGACCCACACGCTCTATAGAACTTGTCATGTATACAACTGTAGGACCCGGATGACAACATCCCGTAATTAGAATTACGACTTCTTTTGCCTAAGTTATCGCGGCTGAGGAATACCTTGATATTAGCTCAAGATTACTGAGGAATAGAGCTCCACGAGAGCGATGATGATGGTACTGACTCGGAAACACATGCGTTACAGATCGCGAGGCCCGCGAATGCCTTGACAAGTTGAAATCAATCGTATTTGTAAGTAAGGTCAAAATGACGTTCAAGATTGTGTTTTCATGAATCTCTTGGACCTGGATATATTTGTAAGTAAGGTCAGCTCGGAAAGAGTCAAACAAACACTGGTCAGTGATTATTTCGCAGCTGTAAAACGTGATTAGCGCGATCGTGATATGACATTATGTAGCCGTTGTAGGCCTATTGTGCATTGGTAGGCCAACTGTAAATAACAAAAGACTGAACGCCACGCACTTACAATGTACAATGTTTTAAACATTATAATTTTAATATTAAATGATTAAATTAATATCCGATTTTGTTTATTTTTAGTGAGAAAAGTGTAACATGAAGCGTGTGTATACAACCATGTACGAAGTGTACATGTGCTGTGCGTGCATACATGGTGTGGCACATTGGAAATACGACCCCACATAATACGAAACCCGTAAAGTACGAAAACATTTGAGGGGTCCCCAGAAATTCGTCATAACCGGGTTGGACTGTAAGTGACTCAAATATAGGTTCAAAGATCACAAGAATTATTATTTTTAACTTCAACAGGGTCAAAGGTTACTAAAGATATGATCTATCCCTGGTCATCTAGTGGTGGTATATTGATATACGTCGTACCTCAATATATAGGGTCAGAGGTAAGAATAAAACAAACCCTCAGCAAATGAGTGTATACTTATTGTATTTTCCTTATCTGTATTGATAAGTCATTCTGTCAAAGGTCACCTGACGGTGATCAATATATAAAATACCCTTTGTTTATGCTAATTGATTCAGGCATTTGCTTGCATGAGTTGGGTACACTTTCAAAATCTAATTCCTTTATCAAATATGGTGGTGAGTTTATCAAATATAGTGGTGAGTTCTCACATAGGAAAATGACAAACAGATAATTTAAAAACCTTGATCCAAAGGCATTTTTGTGGAAACTGTTACCAGTGGTCCATTATAGAGTCTTTTGATGATGTAGATGATACTCTGGACACAAGGCTACAGCTTTTTACCAACGTTGTTGGTGTTCAAAAATGGAATGACGGGTCAAAAAACAAAAACAACCAGAATGGATGGACGAGTCCATTCTTGAGAATATTCAAACTAGAGATGAAAGAGATCAAGGTGACCTAGAAAATTATAAAAAAAAATAACAGGGTTGCCTCTTTGATTCAAACGGCAAAATCAGACTTCTACAAAACAGTATTTGGAAAAAACCTTGACAATACTTTGAATCCGTGGAAGTGTCATCTGCAATTATATATGTTAATGAAGGGAGAAGATCAAACAAGTTCAATGAATACTTCAGACATTACCAGTATACTGTATCTCAGGATTTTGTAATTAAGTTTTTAAAAGGTTTGGATGAGGTTAGTGCTAACTTGTTAAAAATAGTTCATGCTGAAGTAGCCCAATCCCTTACCTATATTATAAACCTTAACTTTCAGTCTGGTAAATTTCCAACACAGTTGAAGAAGAGAAGAGTTACTCTCCTTGCAAAAGTACAGGGCAATACCCGCTAACAGGACAGAGTGCAGGCAAAAAAATGGAAATGTGCAGGAGAATAGACAACGCAGTGCTGTAGTATCAGATATTGGCACAATACCTGTACGTTTCCCGACAACCATTTGCCCAACCAAATCCAGTAGTCCCCGGAAGACAACTGGAAGGTCCAAAACCTACCATTCCCAAGAGGAGTCAAATTTAGCAAGCAAAGTAGTCCACAAGACCACCATCAGGACAAACGCTAGCAGATTCTATGGTCATGGCATTAACAAGCGGATTGTGTTGGAATAGGCTTGACGGGACTTTGGTGACAAAGCTGGTGTTCTGTTTACACTCTTACAAGTACTTAGAGAATCTTTGGAAATCTGCAGGCTCTGTCCAGATAAATCAGAGATTCATATAACCAGAGACTTGTATATAAGATATAACTGGTTAGTAAATGGATGTCTGGTTACATGTACTGACAGAAGTTGTTCGGATCATATTAGCTGGTGATTCCTGGCAGAATGGAATCGGTATGAGAGAGTGGGTCCCGAAACGAGTCTTTTTTTTTAAATCAGATAAATGATGGTGAACTCTATTAACACCATGTGTTGGAATATTGAGGGAGTGAAGGCGGATACCCCATACCTGCTAAAATGCCTTCAGAAACATGAAATAGACATTTGTGTCTGAACGCATGGTAATAGAATTCAATTTGTCATTTTTCGATACGTTTAAACATTGTGGCTACACACCTATAGTTAAATCTGTGTACGAAGTTGGCCCTTTCCGATACAATTGTAACAGTAGGAGTTGTTTTAATGGAATGTTGATACTTAGTCGCAAGATAGTGTGGAGATTGAAGCTCCAAATAAAGAACATTTATATATACTGTTTTTCAGTCTATATGCCCGCCTTTTCCAGACTGATTGATATTTTCATTGAGCACACGGAGATACTTGAGTCATTAGTCAAAGTTTATTCCAAGAAAGGAAGGGTTGCTGTTATTTGGGACCTAAACGTCAAAACTAGAGGGCATAGATGTACGTTTGAAAAGAATAAAATGCCTCCTGTATTCCAATCCATCCTAGATTCTAGGCCAAACTCATATCTGTGAATATATACAGGCTAAATGTATTGGTCCGAAATATACTTTCTATCCAACAGCAGTAAACTGTTATCCACAATTGATCATAATTTAGTACAGTTTAACATTGAAGATCTTGTAAATTATAATGAAATATTAGATGATGACTCGCATAATTTATCAGGACATCATCCAGTCATAAGTTCTATACCGTAACCTGGTTCTGCACACTTTTATCACAGAGCCAGAATATGTTAATATAACTGGGGAAAAGTGAGATACAAATGTTGTAAAACTTTATAGAAATTGTCTTAATGAATTCTTGAGTTCTATCAGCATCCCGACCGCATGGCAGCATAATAGTCGTATTGCGTTCAAATATGTTCTGGGGAAAAGTGAGAAACAAATGTTGTAAAACTTTATAGATAAATGAATTCTTGAGTTCTATCAGCATCCCGACAGCATGGCATCATAATAGTCGTATTGCGTTCAAATATGTTCTGGGGAAAAGTGAGAAACAAATGTTGTAAAACTTTATAGATATTGTCTTAATGAATTCTTGAGTTCTATCAGCATCCCGACAGCATGGCAGCATAATAGTCCTATTGTGTTAGTATAGTGCGCGCTGTTAAGACAGCCGCCGATGTAGGCCTAGCATCACCTATATAAAAGTTATTTAAAACCGTATTGGAATGCAGATTTAACAAAGCTACATGATATCATAGCTATACACAGACATAATTTGGTTTTGGAAGGTAGGTCAAGATCATGGAATGCCTAGCTTTGCGGTTTATAAAAAGAGTAAATTTATTTTTGTAGGAACTTAAAATATGCGTTCAATGTCAGAAATTGACAGATGTGGTGATGTAGACCAAAAACCTTTTTTTTGCAGTTGTATAAACGTAAAGAACGGAAACAACAGCAACCAATCACCGAGCTGAAGTACAACGGTAAAGTATTTAGAGAACCAACAGAAATATCGAGATTCTTGGACATCCCATTTTGAAATGATATTCCAAGATAAACTATGTTTTATGCAGATTGAAAAAAATATCTTAACAAATATAAATACAATTGAATTCAGGACAAAATTTGAAAAAAGATACCTTCCTAGCTACGGTTATCACACCAACAGAAATAGCGAGTGTAAGAAGCCTAACTCCAACAGAGCTGGAGGACTCGATGGGATTGTTTGTGAACATCTAAATCATGTGACAAAAACATATAGCTAGTTTATATACCAAGACGTTGGAAACGAGGAATTATTATCACGTGACATAAAGGGCAGGGAGAAGTAAAGGATGATCCTAATTGTTATTGGGGCGTTACGTTCCTACCGGTCATGGTGAAGCTTTATAAAAATGACGATATCAAGTACATTTTTCAAAAAAACCAACAGTCCGCTTACTAAAATAGTCTACGTAGTCTATGTACATCATCATTTACTTACAGGAGGGTATCCACTACTATATCGGAAAATTGTTCCAATTTTTGTGTCGCTTTTTAGACAGTAATGAGGCGTTTGATACGATATGGCACCCTTATTAAGACATACTAATATGTCTATTTGCAATTCCTTTTTGGTACATTGTAACAATCAGAATCATCCATTTAAATGGTCATAACTCCAAAATATCTATAATGAATTATTTCAAATTGGGGGTCAAAGATGATGATGGTGATGATGATGATGATGATGATGATGTGGAAGATTTCCTTTTCTGTAAAATGCAAGTGTGTCATACTTAGAGTTATGGTTACATGTATTATATGGATTAAGGGAGAAATCTGTCGCCACTAGGGAACCAGAATAGATCATGCGTAGCTTCAGAGCTGAAGTTTAATTTCTATCACACGTCCAAATACCAGAGCAGAGCTTTTTCACCTGTATATACTTACCTAGGTAGGCAAGCCTATATAATGTGTTCAACTAACTTCCTTGTGTGTTTAAGCTGGCTAACACTTATTTTTGGCGATTTTATTGCCTCTTGAACCAAAAGGACCAATGAGGACCGTTGTCTAGGAGTACACCACCTGCCAGGTTCAAATGAGGACCGTTGTCTAGGAGGAGACTAACCATGGTCAAAATGAGGACTGGTGTCTAGGAGTACACCACCTGCCATGGTGAAATGAGGACCGGTGTCTAGGAGTACACCACTAGCCAGGGTCAAATGAGGACACCACTATCCATGGTGAAATGAGGACTGGTGTCTAGGTGGTCACCACTAGCCATGGTCATATGAGGACACCACTATCCATGGTGAAATGAGGACCGGTGTCTAGGTGGTCACCACTAGCCATGGTCATATGAGGACACCACTATCCATGGTGAAATGGGGACTGGTGTCTAGGAGGACACCGCTAGCCAGGGTCAAATGAGGACTGGTGTCTAGGAGGACACCACCTGCCATGGTGAAATGAGGACTGGTGTCTAGGAGATCACCACTAGCCAGGGTCAAATGAGGACCGGTGTCTAGGAGGACAACACCTGCCATGGTGAAATGAGGACCGGTGTCTAGGATGTCACCACTAGCCAGGGTCAAATGAGGACCGGTGTCTAGGAGGACACCACCTGCCATGGTGAAATGAGGACCGGGGTCTAGGAGGTCACCACTAGCCATGGTCATATGAGAACTAGCTAGTGTCTCAGAGGACAACACCAGCCAAGGTCATATGAGGCCGGGCGTCAAATAAACTCCAACAACCAGGGCCCAATAGAAAGGCGGGTATGAACAGTCGGAGTCATATGAAGACGATCGTCACGGAAATACAAACAGTTAGGTTCATATGAGGACGGGTTTCAAGGGAACATCAAAATACCGAGCCTAATTATGTGAGCTTTTCACGTTTCTATATGCGTGGTGTCGTTGTCATTTTGGAGACCTTCCGCCCCTTTTATAATCAAAGTACTGTAAGTAGTGTAGCGCTAAAACTCTTGTGCAATTTTATCAGTTGACAATATTTTACACGTTTTTTTCTGTTGGAATTGTATCACAAACAGGATTTCCCTTATTTTTGAGCAAGTCGATATTCAGTTCTTCCATTGGTTCATTAACGTAATTTCACAGATATTACGTTTGGACCTGACCAAACCCACATGTCCATTGTATTCATTTCAGTTAGCCAAAAGCCGTTTGAAAGTGTTAACACAGTTGTTTCATTGAAAATGGTTGATGTTAACTTATTCCAACACACGTTGTTGACTTCTATTACATGAACGCACAAGTCAAATGTGTGAAGCAGTGGCAAGGTAAACATGAATGTCAGACGGACACTGCAACATTTTGAAGCGTTTTACCCTGGTCGTTGTATTGAGAAGATTTAGGGAAAAGACTATTCCGACTCTCAACGCTATCAGATTAATTAAATCTTAAAGAATGAAGAATTTGGTCGGACTCTACTAAGTTTAAGGAAACTCGCCATATTCTGATTCAGTCAATGCATGGAAAGGGTAGGTGGTATATCTTATCAATAAACGGGCCACAAATCCACCAATTGCAAAAGTGCCAATCGAATATGGCCGAACTGTTAAGGCATGTCAACATGTTACTAAGTTTGATGGAAATCTCTCGGACTACACATACTCCCAAACAACCTAAAATTCTACTTGCACACATGTATTAATGGCAACCCAAGATCACATATATATGGCTTGGTCGATGCCTTCATAATAGTTATATCTGTTTTCTATGCCAATGCCACGAAATTGCCAAAAAAAGGGGGGGGGGGGGGGGGGGGGGACGGAGTTATTAGGAAGAGTACCGGGAACTGGCAACGGTGTTTGGTGGATTTGAGGTATTTGCCGAAACGGAGAAAAACAAGAGATCCCAGAGGGATCTTGGCGTCCACCATTGAATGGTCTTTATAGATTCCATGTCAGATTGATCTTCTCTCTATTTTCTCTTCCTCTTACTAATCTGTGTAAATTGAGAAACATCCCTCAGTACTTTTCAAACAAATTGGTTTGGTTTAGTTTGTTTAACGTCCTATAAACAGCAAGGGTGTGCCATGTTTTGGATGTTGAGGAAAGCTAGAGTACCTGGAGAAAAAAACCACCGGCCTACGGTCAGTACAAAGGGAACCTATATATGAAATTTGAGATTTAGCGATAATGGCTGTCTGTCGGCCATGTTGTTTTCAGATTGGTCCCAAAATGCAATACGAGGGACTGAGAGGAACCTACATATGAAATTTCAGGAGGATCCCTTCTGTACTCTCCGAGAAATAACGATAACAAACTTCAATTGTCAAAATCTAAGATGGCTGCTTGTCGGTCATGTTGTTTTCCGATTGGTCCCAACATGAAATATGCATACATTGTAACTAGGGACCAAGGGCAACAACCTACATATGAAACTTCAGAAAGATCCCTTTAGTACTTTCTGAGAAAAAGCGATAAAAAACTTCAATTGTCAAAATCCAAGATGACTGCCTGTCGGCCATGTTGTTTTCTGACTGGTCCCAAAATGAAATATGCATACATTGTAACTAGGGACCAAGGGCATATGGTGGTGGGCTAAAAATGGGGTCATGATTGGTATTAATTTCAGAGAATGGACTCAAGTATATGTTCTACATTGCACAACTGTATCTTATGTAAAATTTTAGGGGTTTATTTTACAATCTTTCGTGATTCACAGTCCGATTCCCGTCTGAGTTGAATATTAATTCAATAGTTCTATATGTTGTTTAAATAGCATAATTGTTAAGACATCAATTGAAATATTAAAGACACTTGAATAAACTGTATATTTTTTCAATAATCAACACAAAGGTTGCTGCATTGAAATCATCTAAATTTTAAGAACATCTTATTTTGATATACATATGTTACACCATAACTTTTTTACACGTTTTATAATTCCATCATCCTCATTATGCAAATTCCACATGAACTTGTATAATACAAAATAAGAATAAAAGATAATGATTTAATATATTATGCATGGTTATACATATTACATAATATGCAAGAAATAGTGAGTGCGTGGCACAGTAGAATGGTGATTTGCAGTTTTTTGTGGCATTTTATATAAATTATACAAAGGCAACGCAATTACCAGTTTGTATTATTACTTTACCTTGATAAGTAAGATTATGAACTATATATGATTGACTACTCAGATTCAATTTCTGTATGAAATATTTAATATATGGATTTTCTGGGCAAAACGACTTTCAACATATTTCAATTATACAAATTACTCTATCCTACTCTTTAAGTCACCTAATACATTCACAGTTATGGAAGTAATTTCTACCATATAAGATTTCCTGAGGCTATACCTGAACTGTCCAGGTAATCAAAGAGAGGTACGGACAAATGCGCCCCCCCCCCCCCCCCCCCCCCGGACATTAGGTACTTATTATATTATAATTTGAGACACTGCAAATAGGGATCAAAATTTAATGTTTATTGCTTTTGTAGACATTTCTTTGATTATCAATATTTGCAGTATATTAGGAAGTCAAAAGTTATGTGTAATCAGTAACAATATGTTCATCATGGAGAACTTTCCTGAAATATTTAGCTTACTTAATAATATAAAGTTTGAAAAAATCAATTATGATGTTTAACCACAGACATATAATGCTACACTGACATTCAACCAAGGACCTTCATTTTCCACACAATTATTCTCCAAATTTCAGAGATAAAAACAACAATATATATATATATAGTTTCTGTTTTTCAAAAGTACAGATTTATATAAAGTATACCAGCTAAATTTATAACGAAGGGGCTTTTGTCCGGGGGGGCTAATGTCCGGGGGGGGGGGGGCTTTCGTCCGGAGGGGCTTTTGTCCTAGGGGCTAATGTCCGGGGGGGGGGAGGGGGGCTTTTGTCCTACACTCAAAGAGTGTCACACCTGTACCAGCAGGGGTGAGGAGAGGAGGGGAGGGGGAGGTGGTGGTGGTGGGGGTTGTTAACCTATAGACCTCCATTTTTCACCTGCGAGATATACCCAGAATTTCATAAGACTGCCTTTATAATAACTTTATAACAAGATGTAAATCATCTTTGAAGGTTTAAAGATACAGTATAATTTGTCGTTTTGTATCGGATTAGAAAACTCTACTGAGCTAGATCTAGTTACACTTCTTTTCCATAAAAACATATGTACTTGTACAATTAATATAATAATTATAATAAGACCATCAAATGTTAGATGGCTATTAAAATTCAAAATTTACACGGTGCAGATATGATTAAAAAGTTGTTACATTTCAATCTAAATATATAAAGTAAATTTCGGATCAATATTAAAACGATTCCCGGTGAAGATAGACGAGTTTTTACAAGAATTTATTTAATATATCTGTGTTTCATTTATACTCTGAACATTTTAAACATACAATTATTACAGTCACAATATGTATAGAAGTATATATACGTTTCTGTCTTCTTTTTTTTTTTTTTTATAAAAATTCATGTTTATAAGTTTCGTTTGAAAAATAAATAAAAGAGAGAGAGAGAGAGAGAGAGATTTTTGCCGATTTTTGTGAGAGAATGGCTGCAGTTCGGTCCCAATATTCTTAAGTCAATTGAAATATACTGTTTCTTAGCAAATATATCTAGGTTGTAAATAACATAATTTCACTTCAGGTAAAGTTGTTAATTGGAGAATTCACCTGTGACCAAATTTGGCGACAGTCGGAGTGTTTCACGGTTGGCTGACTCTTGTAATTAACCCCTTGGGGTCAATTAGTGTCACTGACCATACAGTGCTAACCTACACTTTGGTGAGTCCGTATATAGGACAACACAAAAGAACTTGCATGCAGCACTAGTGTTAGTCAAAATTTGAAGCGTCAAATTGACGAGCGGCTCAAATTATTTTCTGCGTCCATGCACTGATTTAAGATATTGAAATTATTATAAAATTATATTTGCAAATGAGCTACGAAAAGATAGTATTAAATCTATCTTTAGCCTACTGTACTACAGCTAAGCCTTACTGTTTGTTTGTGTTAAAAGGCCATTTACATTCCGAGCGAATATGAATTAAAACAACTATCAACACGCATGCGATATATTTATCTTTTCTTAAAATATAGATAGATATAATTATAATAAATGTATATATAAAAAAAATGCTGCTGCTTGGAATCGAACCCCGGCCGCCACAGTGGAACGCACCACCTCAACCTACTGAGCTAACCTGGACGTTAGTTAAACTAATGATATTTTATAAATAAGAGGCTATTCAGTCAAACATTAGTTTTCTTTTCTTTCAAAATTCATCTTTATGTTATATTTTCACCTGTCACAATCATAATTTATAATTCCCATTTGATTGGGTATATGTATACACTATACCACCAGTAGACATGTAAATGTTATCGGACCATTTGTATTATACATATTAATATAATTTGTACGTATAATTTATAAATAGCATTTTGGGAAAACACGGCATAATGTATTTTTACGTATGACAGAACACAAAACTATCAGTTCTCATCAGAATTAGGTCCGCTTATAGTCAAGGTAAGTCTTAAAGTTATATTACAAATATTGAATGTTTTATGTTATCAACTAGATTGCATGGTGTATGTATTGTTATGGACAAACAACTCCATGTCCAGCCATCTGAATTGGGTATGAGCTGTTCTTTTTCCTGTGATTCAACTTTGGGGGTCGCTGGTTCTCAGCTAACTTCGTCCTAAAGCAACAGGGATGTGTCGGCGTGTCTTTTATAAGTGTTAAATGGAGCTCCTGGCTTCCATTCTTACATTGTATTCTACATGTTCTTTGTCTTCCATCTTGATTTTACCTGATCAGCATATATCTGGTGTCGGCTGACTTACCTCGGGTACATATACTATTTACATTCTGTTTAGTTACACATTCCCACTACAGCCAAGGTACTTCCAAAGTAAGACCCCCCGCGCGCTTCCATCCGGGCCGAACAGAATGACCAATATCAGTTAACATAACTAGTTTCGGAATTGTAAAATAAATAAAGTTTATATCTAAATGAAGATGGCGTTGGCACCAGACACTATGCAACATCATTCTGTCACCGCCCTGATCAGGTTATAGATTACAGGTATAACATGTAAGCGGATTCTAGCCAATAGGTAAATGAAATGGAAACACCATCTGGGAAAACATTTCTCAAACAAAATGTTCAGAAGCATGCTGCAGATTAATTTCTATTGCCTTTTTGTTTCTGTTTTTTTTTCAAGCTCAAAATCTCTAAACATTAATTCTCTTCCAGCTTTTTCGCCAATTGTTTGTTTTTAAGGGAGGGAATTTCGCTAATGTTGAAGGTGGAGACGGAGGTTAAATGGGGCTCCTCGCAATTATTGCCGGTGGAGACGGAGTTACATAGACACGGTACCGACGGACACAATTCGTCCCTATTTATATTGATAAGATATATGGTGTTTCTACCAGGCAGTTCACGAAAAACACACAGTTAAAGTAATTTGACCGTAACGTAACTGCTATTGTCGAGTTTATTGAAACGTCAATAAGGCGTATTGATCTATGTGATAATCATCAAACACAGTAAAACATTCCGTACGTTTAATTGTATATAGTGACAAGACTCAATGGGGCATGAATGACAGTATGACATCATACGGTGATGTCTATTGATATAGATCTTGGTAATATACACGATCTATGTCTGGTATACATACACACAGGGTGATGTCTATTAATAAAGACCTATGTAATATACACGATTATGTCTGGTATACATACACACAGGGTGATGTCTATTAATAAAGACCTATGTAATATACACGATTATGTCTGGTATACATACACACAGGGTGATGTCTATTAATATAGACCTTGGTAATATACACGATTTATGTCTGGTATACATACACACAGGGTGATGTCTATTAATATAGACCTATGTAATATACACGATTTATGTCTGGTATACATACACACAGGGTGATGTCTATTAATATAGACCTTGGTAATATACACGATTTATGTCTGGTATACATACACACAGGGTGATGTCTATTAATATAGACCTTGGTAATATACACGATTTATGTTTGGTATACACTACAGCTTACGTGGACTTTGCGGTTTCCACGCGCCCACGGTGGACTGCCCACGCAATGTCCACTAGTGGACATGCGTGGGCAAAGTGTCCACGTTATTCCGCGATTCGTGATGGATCGGCAGATACCGTGGGTGTCCACGCAACAGCGCGGCCCGTCGAGGAACACTGGATATCGTGGCCCGCCGGAAGGCGTGTATGTCCACGGAACAGCGCGATCCGTCGTGGAACGCTAGATAGCGTGGCTAGCTTATGTTTTGAAGTTATGCTTACTTTACCGCGTCTCCTAATCACGGCCGAAGGCAGGATGTCCTCCCGATATATAAGAGTTACTTCCCTTCCGTTTCACTGGTAATGTAATATTTGAATAATGCTTTATTATAACGGGCCGTATACAACATGTAACATCTCATTAATTTTCTTTAGTAACGGGCCGTATATAACATGTAATATTTGAATAATGCTCTATTATAACGGGCCGTATACAACATGTAACATCTCATTAATTTTCTTTAGTAACGGGCCGTATATAACATGTAATATTTGAATAATGCTCTATTATAACGGGCCGTATACAACATGTAACATCTCATTAATTTTCTTTAGTAAAAGGCCGTATATAACATGTAATATTTCAATAATGCTCTATTATAACGGGCCGTATACAACATGTAGCATCTCATTAATTTTCTTTAGTAAAAGGCCGTATATAACATGTAATATTTCAATAATGCTCTATTATAACGGGCCGTATACAACATGTAACATCTCATTAATTTTCTTTAGTAACGGGCCGTATATAACATGTAATATTTCAATAATGCTCTATTATAACGGGCCGTATACAACATGTAACATCTCATTAATTTTCTTTAGTAACGGGCCGTATATAACATGTAATATTTCAATAATGCTCTATTATAACGGGCCGTATACAACATGTAACATCTCATTAATTTTCTTTAGTAACGGGCCGTATATAACATGCAATATTTGAATAATGCTCTATTATAACGGGCCGTATACAACATGTAACATCTCATTAATTTTCTTTAGTAACGGGCCGTATATAACATGTAATATTTCAATAATGCTCTATTATAACGGGCCGTATACAACATGTAACATCTCATTAATTTTCTTTAGTAACGGGCCGTATATAACATGTAATATTTGAATAATGCTCTATTATAACGGGCCGTATACAACATGTAACATCTCATTAATTTTCTTTAGTAAAAGGCCGTATATAACATGTAATATTTCAATAATGCTCTATTATAACGGGCCGTATACAACATGTAACATCTCATTAATTTTCTTTAGTAAAAGGCCGTATATAACATGTAATATTTCAATAATGCTCTATTATAACGGGCCGTATACAACATGTAACATCTCATTAATTTTCTTTAGTAAAAGGCCGTATATAACATGTAATATTTCAATAATGCTCTATTATAACGGGCCATATACAACATGTAACATCTCATTAATTTTCTTTAGTAACGGGCCGTATATAACATGTAATATTTCAATAATGCTCTATTATAACGGGCCGTATACAACATGTAACATCTCATTAATTTTCTTTAGTAACGGGCCGTATATAACATGTAATATTTCAATAATGCTCTATTATAACGGGCCGTATACAACATGTAACATCTCACTAATTTCCTTTAGTAACGGGCCGTATATAACATAATAATTTTAATTGTAAATAATCTAATAATCTCAGATTAACACTAGTAAATATCTTTTATGTAATTTGCGTGTACACCATTGTATTAATGTATTTTATGTTACAGAAGTTAAAACGCAAAGTAAACGATGTGCTTATATCAGTTGATACTGTGTTATAGGATAAATTCTTTTAATGCGTCATCTTTACGAGCCCATGTCTGTGTGAAGCACCTTCTATTTAAAAAATATATATATCTAAATTTCATTAAGTGTGAACTATATTACAGATATTCTTTCCGTATATTACTTATGATCTGATCAATAATAATCATATGTTGGTTACGTACATTATGTATGTTGGTTTATGGGTTCTCACGTAATAACTACGGAATAAAATTTGTTGATATCATAGTTATCATCTGCTTTAAGTTTGAAACAAAAGCAAGACCAGTCTATAATCATTAATTAATTCGCTGTATAGGAAAGCAAAATACCGTTACAAAAACTGAGTTGAACGGGTAAATGCCTGGGGCTAAGGCCTCGCAGCGGTTGCTATGACGACTTGGTGTGACAAACGAGCTAGAGCTGTGAATCCGTCGACACGGGTGACTGACCCACAAGGTAAGAAAAATCGTCTGGATTACCGCGGCGGGGGGAGGGGGTCTCCTTTCTCCCACTTCTTACAAATAAGTTACGGGCAGGTATGTTGTGACAGTCATTATAGTCTTCACCTATACCTTACCTGGATTTTACCTGTGTTCTCCAAAGTTCTCCAAAATTACCTGTATCTTATCTGTATTCTCCGACATTACATGATCTTTACCTCTATTTTACACGAACTTTGAATTCATCTCATTTCATTCCTTATTAATAATTTTGCATACCATTTTCATAAACCAAATTTGCAGAAGACAGCTATAGTACAACAACGTAGATATTTTACTGTTTTAAATGATTGAAAATGCGAAACAAAATCACATCAGACCATTTACTACTATCCGATAACCCTTATCAACATGGCGAACTATCACTGATATTTTTCTTGATATTATTTAACTTAACTGATTACAAATCATGTAGACATAAAAGTGTACTCGACTGTGAGTGGGTTAGTATACCATTTAACAATAATCAGGTGTGAAATTACGGTCGACACGGTCGTCACAGCACCACAGGTATCTGTTCTGTCGGGTGTTCTAATCGGAACTCGCCTATAACTGCTGGTGAGTTGACACGTATGGTTTCCGTGCACGTCAAAAATGTTCCGAATATATGCTTTTACAGGTTGTACGTATATTTAGCTTGAGTTTTGTTAAAAATTTCTTTTTACTGTAGGGATTCATTTTTAAATTAAACACATTATTTACATTTAAATTCCGTTGAGTTAAAACAATAAACATTCGTATCGCAAATAAAATAATTAGCCTAAGTTTGAACATTCACATAACAACGATGTTGAAACTTTACTTTTAGCATTTATTTCATGTACGAATTGCATTTTAAACTTATATTATTAGAAGTGTTGTAATCGAAATCGTTATTGGTATGCAAGGAAACCCGTGTCCTCGTAATAAAGGCTATGAACAGGGTGATGTAAGTCGTTACACGTTATATATGTTGTATACGGCCCGTAATAAAAGAAAAGTAGTAAGTTACATGTTATATAGGCCCGTTGAAATAGAAAATTATTCAAATGTTACATGTTGTATACGGCCCATTACACCACTATAGTAGAAAATTAGTAAGAAGTTAAATGTTATATGGCCCGTTATAATAGACATTCAGTGAGATGTTACATGTTGTATACGGCCCGTTATAAAAGAAAATTACAGTGAAACCTCACTATTAGGAACACCTGGGGGTCCGGGTCAAAGTGCCAAGGTGGACCAATTTGAGCTAGACCATCAGGAACCGTAACTCTTAATTGACTGAACTCAGGTGCAAGTTGTATAGATTTGGCTAAATACATGCCATAGTCTTAACTTTAAATAAAAACAAAGACAATTGTTTTTGTCTATCATTTCCTTTATTTTCTTCATAACCTTCTAAAATTTCTGTCTTTCTTTTCAAGATGCTCTGACCTGTGTTTTGCCGACCCCAAACTGTTCAGCAAGTTGTCGTTGACTACGACCATTGCTGCATTGAATCAGTTCAATTTTCTTTTTTTAGTGATAACTCGTTACGTGTACGTGATGTGGCCATCATGAGCGAAAAAAGAAATGAAGTTAGAAAGAATAGCATAATTCTAGCGAAATATTTGAAACAAAACATGTTTTTTTTTCAAATTATAATAACACCTATCTACAGACCCTATTCGGCATTGATACAAAAACATCGAGATCGCTGAAAAAACTTGCGCTTGACCAGAAAAAAAATCAAACGTTACTATGTTTATTTTACTCGCTTGTATGTAATCGGGTCTTAAAACGACCAACAGCCACAAATCAATTATTTGAATACCATAATTAATAAGCAAATGTACGGTTATTACAATTTTCAAGGCAAGATAGATAATCTGATCACTTGTGTATTTAATCCGTCACAGCGCCACCGAGGAAGGGCGATCACCCGTAACGGTAAACAAAGGACTACAAACCAAAACCCGGCACATGTTGGCTTGTAACGAACAATGAAAGACTGGATGTTTATTTTACCTTCCGGTCAGTGCGAAGATTTCAAAGAGATTAATAGCCATTCTACTCACCTGTCGATACACTGGTCAGTAAACAAAAGATCGATAATTACGTATACACACGTCAATGGCCAGTTTGACACGCATTACCGTAAGCTGTTCACGGTTCGCTACACACCAGGTAATTTTTTAGACACGACCAACTGGTCGTAATTGTGGGGGTAATAAGCGTTAATTAGTATTCGTTGGGACTGCCCAAGGTGGTCGTAATACGGAATAGCAAAGTGGTCGTAATAGTGAAGCGACCAATACAAAGATATATAGAGAAAAAATCGGGACTGAAAAAAAGTGCCCGTAATAGCGGGGTGGTCGTAATTTTGAGGTGGTCGTAAGGTGAGGTTCGTAGTAAGAAGTTACATGTTATAAACGGCCAGTTAAAATAGAACATTATATAATTGTGACATGTTATATAGGGCCCGTTTTAATAGAAAATTAGTGAGATGTTACATGTTGTATACGGCCCGTTATGATAGAACATTATTCAAATGTTACATGCTGTATACTGCCCGATATAATAGAAAATTAGTAAGAGGTTACATCAGCATCACATGTTTTATACGGCCCGTTAAAAGAGAACATTATATATTGTGACATGTTATAAACGGCCCGTTATAATAGAAAATTAGTGAAATGTTACATGATGTTTACGGCCCGTTATATTAGAAATTTAGTGAGATGTTACATGTTGTATACGGCCCGTTTTAATAGAATATTGCTCAAATTTTACATGTTCTATACAGGCTGTTAAAACAGAACATAATATAATTGTGACATGTTGTATATGGCCCGTTATAATAGAAAATTAGTAAGAAGTTACTTGCTATATATGGCCCGTTAAAATAGAACATTATTCAAGTGTCATATGTCATATACGGCCCATTATGAAAGAAAATTAGTAAGAATATATATGTTATATACGGCCCGTTAAAACAGAATATAATATAATTGTGACATGTTGTATACGGCCCGTATAATAGAAAATTAGTAAGAAGTTATGTTATATATCGCCCGTTAAAATAGAACATTATTCAAATGCCATATGCCATATGCGGTCCATTATAAAAGAAAATTAGTAAGAAGTTACATGTTATATACAGCCCGTTAACACAGAACATTATATAATTGTGACATGTTATATACGTGCCGTTATAACACTAAATAGAACGTTATATAAATGTTACATGTTATCAGAGACATATATACAGAGATTAGTAACATCGCTATTTCCCCGTACACATAGTGGCTCCCTTTATTCGTGACCACTCAAGCATATCCCTTATCGAGAGCGTCCTGTCTCCTATCAAACACACGCGAGCGCAGATAAATCGGGCTATGCGCATGTGTGTATCGTAGTATTGGAACTTATTCGACATGTTCTGGTTAATCCGCCATTACGTCAGACCAAAACCTCGTCATTTTAAATACACACAGAAAGCACATCGTTTTATTTTGGCCACTACAAAAGTTACCACATTAACCAAAAACTATCAAACTTATGGGATATAGTCTTATTGATCATGCACATTGTTGCCATTTATCCGTATTTCCGAAAATCCATTGGGTCCTATTCGACATGTCCAAGTTTGTAATTAAGCCGCCATTACGTCAGACCAAAACATCGTCAATTTTAAACGAACACAAAAAGCACATCGTTTTATTTAGGCCACTACAAAAGTTACCACATTAACCAAAAACTATCATACTTATGGGATATAGTCTTATTGATCACGCACATTGTTTCCATTTATCCGTATTTTCTAAAATCCATTGGGTCCTATTCGACATGTCCAAGTTTTGTAATTAAGCAGCCATTACGTCCGACCAAAACATCGTCAATTTTAAACGCACACAAAAAGCACATTGTTTTATCTAGGCCACTACAAAAGTTACCACATTAACCAAAAACTATCATACTTATGGAATGTGGTCTTGATTATCATGCACATTGTTGTCATTTATCCGTATTCTCGAAAACCCCAGGGACTTTTCGAAAATTGGAGATTCCCGCCGATCTTTCCTGCGTTGTGCTTGACTTTCATACTCAAAATACAAACACTTGGACAGCAAATTGTGATATATTTCATATTGATGACACTTCTGCACTTTGATATTAATAAAATTAAAGCACATAATTGGATCTTGGTGATGATTTCAAATAGAAATTATCGATAATTATGTGTCTGGTTTTCAAGTTTTCTCCAATATGGCGTCTGGTACAGACTGAACCGAGCGACCGCAAAGGATTGTGGGAAGGTCAGGGACCACTACGTAAACACAAGGGCAAATAGAGAGCTGCCAATCTCTCTGTATATATGTCTCTGATGTTATCTATGGTCCGTTTTAATAGACATTTAGTGAGATCTTACATGTTTTATACGGCCCGTTATAATAGAATATTGCTCAAATGTTACATATGATTTACGGCCAGTTATAATACATATTTAGTGGGAAGTTACATGTTATATACGGTCCGTTAAAACAGAACATGATATAATTGTGACATGTTGTATACGGCCCGTTATAATAGAGCGTTATATAAATGTTACACGTTATATATGGTCCGTTTTAATAGACATTTAGTGAGATGTTACATGTTTTATACGGCCCGTTATAATAGAATATTGCTCAAATGTTACATATGATTTACGGCCAGTTATAATACATATTTAGTGGGAAGTTACATGTTATATACGGTCCGTTAAAACAGAACATGATATAATTGTGACATGTTGTATACGGCCCGTTATAATAGAGCGTTATATAAATGTTACACGTTATATATGGTCCGTTTTAATAGACATTTAGTGAGATGTTACATGTTTTATACGGCCCGTTATAATAGAATATTGCTCAAATGTTACATATAAAATCAGATTGGTAGAAACGCCAAAGGAATAAATGAATTAAATTTACCTACAGTTAAGGATCCACTTCTTGGCATTGGGAGTCCTTTTATATAATCATTATCAAAACAAACTGCCCTACAGGTAAATTCAACATGTTAGAGTTTAGAGATACACCTGTTAATTAAGATGTGGTATTTACCGGGCTATTATCTTAACACGCCTCTGTGACCGCGGCTTGCCGGTCTCTGGCCTTTGTGGTGTTGGCCACTCGTCGGTTATAAAACGGACTCGGATGTATCTCAGTTCGTGTTTCTACGTGTAGATATTCATATAACATTATCATGACCAGTCCTAGGACAGGACTTTTTTTATTGTTTATTCCACAGATCAACCGATTTAGCTCGAGCTCTCCAACAAATGAAATGTAACCCAAAACCGATGAGTGGATGAGTCGAAACAGAATATCACAAATCGTGCAACATCGTTGCCTAAAATATTAGCATCTCTAGAATAAACTTTTAATAGACTATTAATGCAATGACTCAAATACGGTCTCTGGGCGAACCTCACACGTGAGGTCACTGTGCGGAATATATCCCTATATAGGCTATTAGAACCGGTAGATAATCAGTTTTGACGGTATGTATCGATACAGTTTTTGATAATATTTCTCAATATTTATTTAACGGGTTTTACGTCTGCTATTACAGCTGACGACAAAACATGTGCACGTACGCTGACTTGTCGATCATTCTCACCAACCAATGGAATTAACGGACGCCTTTCTACAGTGTTTGATTGACAGAGTCAGAGATCACTGGAGTGTAACAAGCTTTAGTGTCTTGTCAATCATTCTCACTAACCAATGAAACTCACGGATGCCGTCAGATACCCCGTTTGATTGACAGACAGCTAAAATAGAATCATCTGCGTGTGACGAGCTGCCGAGAAAATCAGCGGTTATGGCTGCCATGTTTATGCAAAACACCGCATAAAAAGTGTTGCATTCAATGAGTAATTTATGACTTAAAATATGATTGAATACAAATCATTGAAATCACAGTGGTGATAGAAACAGAAACCATAATTGGACCAGAATGCAAAGCACTCAATATACATGATAAATATAAAGACATTAAATGGTTATCATAAATCGGTACATTTAGGGAATGTATATAAACATTGTACATGTAAATTATATTGCAGAAAGGGCCGTAGTAATGTTTTAATTACATTCTGAATCCATTCTGCTTTTGATGCAATAATGTAATGTTTAATTCATTTTTGTGTTTTCCGTTTAGATACCACATTAACGATATTACATGTATACAAGATACCCAGATAGGCAGTTATTTACAGCTCTTTTGTGTCTACACTTTAGAATAGATACACAACTAGTTGTCACAACATTCGATATTCCGCATATTTTAATATGGTCGGAGTCTGATAACATGATAACACCGATGTTTAAAAGATAACGGAATAAGGATTCAAATGCCGAAGTTTAGATATTTTGATGAGATTTGGTAAAGCTGTTCTTATGTCGCAGTGGTTTTTTCTATTTTCCCAATTCAATGTCGTGTAATGAATGCAACATTTCTAAAATAAATGAATATTTTTTAAAAACGTGAATACGTCAATGGAGAATGCTGGACGGATGAAACAGCTTATGTTAAGTTACATTAAATATTAACGGTGCTTAATATATTGCGATTGTTTTTTAATGTTTATAATATGGCCATAATAACGCTATTGATGGACCAAGGGTCTAAAGCTTTAAATAAAACTTGAAATGTTCTTCAATTTCATCCGAATCATAAAGGCTTATCTACACCGCCAACATGGAACCATGCATAATTCTGATAAACGATACCGATACCACTACCGCTACCGAAAGACGAAGGGATATAACTCGTGTATATCAGAAATGAACAGCAAACAACTTGTACCCACTGTATATCGCGGATCGACATGGACCACGGGCTTTAAAATGAAATGCATGTCCACCACGTATCGCGGATCGTCGTGGAACACGGTGTCTCGAGTTGAACTATGCCCACCACTAATCGCGGATCGTCACATACCGTGATGCCGAGTGGATACCGTATCAGTCAGCTGATGTCCACGATATATGACGGAACGTCGCGGAATGCCATATCCGGTGGGCGAGTGGGGTCCGCGATGCCCACGTCCGTGACGGACGCGTGGAAACCGCAAAGTCCACGTAAGCTGTAGTGTACATACACACAGGGTGATGTCTATTAATATAGACCTTGGTAATATACACGATTTATGTCTGGTATACATACACACAGGGTGATGTCTATTAATATAGACCTTGGTAATATACACGATTTATGTCTGGTATACATACACACAGGGTGATGTCTATTAATATAGACCTATGTAATATACACGATCCATGTCTGGTATACATACACACAGGGTGATGTCTATTAGTACAGACCTTGGTAATATACACGATTTATGTCTGGTATACATACACACAGGGTGATGTCTATTAATATAGACCTTGGTAATATACACGATTTATGTCTGGTATACATACACACAGGGTGATGTCTATTGATATAGACCTTGGTAATATACACGATTTATGTCTGGTATACATACACACAGGGTGATGTCTATTAATATAGACCTTGGTAATATACACGATTTATGTCTGGTATACATACACACAGGGTGATGTCTATTAATATAGACCTATGTAATATACACGATTTATGTTTGGTATACATACACACAGGGTGATGTCTATTAATAAAGACCTATGTAATATACACGATTATGTCTGGTATACATACACACAGGGTGATGTCTATTAATATAGACCTTGGTAATATACACGATTTATGTCTGGTATACATACACACAGGGTGATGTCTATTAATATAGACCTTGATATAGAACTTGGTAATATACACGATTTATGTCTGGTATACATACACACAGGGTGATGTCTATTAAGATAGACCTTGGTAATATACACGATTTATGTCTGGTATACATACACACAGGGTGATGTCCTATTAATATAGACCTATGTAATATACACGATTTATGTCTGGTTTACATACACACAGGGTGATGTCTATTAATATAGACCTTGGTAATATACACGATTTATGTCTGGTATACATACACACAGGGTGGTGTCTATTAATATAGACCTTGGTAATATACACGATTTATGTCTGGTATACATACACACAGGGTGATGTCTATTAATATAGACCTATGTAATATACACGATTTATGTCTGGTATACATACACACAGGGTGATGTCTATTAATATAGACCTTGGTAATATACACGATTTATGTCTGGTATACATACACACAGGGTGATGTCTATTAATATAGACCTTGGTAATATACACGATTTATGTCTGGTATACATACACACAGGGTGATGTCTATTAATATAGACCTATGTAATATACACGATTTATGTCTGGTTTACATACACACAGGGTGATGTCTATTAATATAGACCTTGGTAATATACACGATTTATGTCTGGTATACATACACACAGGGTGGTGTCTATTAATATAGACCTTGGTAATATACACGATTTATGTCTGGTATACATACACACAGGGTGATGTCTATTAATATAGACCTATGTAATATACACGATTTATGTCTGGTATACATACACACAGGGTGATGTTATTTATATAGCCCTAGGCAATCATATTTCGCTATGAGGGGCCGCGGTGGCCGAGTGGTTAAGGTGTCCCGACACTTTAACACTAGCCCTCCACCTCTGGGTTGCGAGTTCGAAACCTGCGTGGGGCAGTTGCCAGGTACTGACTGTAGGTCGGTGGTTTTTCTCCGGGTACTCCGACTTTCCTCCACCTCCAAAACCTGGCACGCCCTTAAATGACCCTGGCTGTTAATAGGACATTAAACAAAAACAAACCAAACCAAAATCATAATTTCGCGAGGTTGACTACAAGGAATGAGCGCGAAATAGTTTTCTCTAATGGTTGCCCCATAGGTGGCACACCTGTATGAGCATGACTGGCACGTGTAGTTGGTGAGCTAATAAATCAGTTCAGGACAACGCATCGGTCAGTGTAGACGGCTGATTGTTTAGTGAAGTCTCAGTTGACCTATTGTGATCGCCTTTTGTCCGGTGTCTTCCGTCGTCCGTCGTAAACAATTTACATTTTCAACTTCTGCTCAATTACCAACTGGCCAAGCTACCTGATATTGGGTCTGTAGCATGCTGGGATAAAGGGCTACAAAGTTTGTTCAAATGGATGACCTCGACCGTCATTCAAAGTCAAAGGGGTCAAATATGCTAAACTTTTTAAACGACTTCTTCTTGATAAATAAAAGGCTCAGGGACCCAATATTAGGTCTGTAGCATACTGGGATGAAGGGCTATAACGTTTGTTCAAATGGATGACCTTGGCCTTCATTAAAGATCACAGGGGTCAAATGTGCTAAAATATATCAAAACTCAGGTGACTGTTAAGGCCCATGGACCTCTTGTTTTTCAATGATATTGTAATTTACAATTTGTCAATTTTTAGATTATTTTTGTACATCTTTTAGGATGTAAATATATTAGAAGGATTTTGCTTTGTGTGTTACATGTATTAAATGTGATAATTAAATGGCATCAATGGTACAGAGGCCGGTGCCTTGTAAACAGCCTATAGGTGTTTGTTGTTGCCACCTGGGGGTGGGTCATTGGAGAAATACGATTTATGTCTGGTATACATACACATAGGGTAATGGCTATTTATAAAGACCTATGTAATATATACGATTTATGTCTGGTATACATAAAACATCGCTTGTGGTGGGATACTAACCAACAGGTGAAGTAAAATTTGGAAAACAAAAACGACAATTTTATATCATTAATGTGTCAATATCACTCTCTCAGGTGTAGTCAAGGAGTCTTTCTGATAGCAAATATAAGAAGATGTTTGGCCTTGATATTTACTTCTTAATTGTAGATAATTATTTACTACAAATTCGATGTACCAGATAAAATATTCTTCGTATCTAAAGTATATCAAACGTATCATCCTTTTCAATCTTATCTCCTGCGTAGGGAGAGAGATATCTGAGATCACGGTGTGATTAAAACCATAAGACGAGATCTACTTTCGATTTACACTTGTCACACCCACCGGGGGTACAACGGAGCGAACACCCATCCAAGAGCTGACCACGCTCGACGTTGCTTCACTTCGGTACACAGATAAACTATCTATTGGATTATGCAGCTGAAATACCCATATCCATGAACCATCACACACAACCGTCCCTCTGGTTGTTATAGCGGTGCCGCATCATGACCAGACCCATGACCCCCCTCCCCCCCCCCCCCCCCCTCTCCTAGTCACCAACAAGTCTCCAGGAACATTGTGCTCCTCATGCTATCCGAGGGCACCCTACAGGATATAAGACCCTCAGTTACTCAACTGTAACCCCACCTCCACATCCCCCAACACTGCCCGACCAAAAACTGCTATATCATTGAGCTACCTTCCATGAACCTACCTTTGTATCAACATTCCTGTTATATAATTTCATTTCAACATATTTTATTGTATAACATTTATACAAATGGGTTAGACAGCAGGTTTGGCCTATATAAGTCTTCCCCAATACAATCCTGTTATACAATGTATGATATATCATTGTGGATATTTATATCCCCCGTGAAATATGCAGTAAGGTATGTACACTGGGGTAGGTTTCTAAAATGTATAAGTCTATAATGGAAAACCCGCAATACATGTACATGTAGTCGTGAACTGACACCGTTAGCAAAGCTGGTTTACTTATGTGAATTGTTGGCACTGAACTTTTGTTGATAATTACAGATAATCACATGGATTTCTTATACATAACAAAGTCACCAACATGTTTGAGTGTCGAGAACGTTTAGGCGTTATAAGATACCACTGTAGTTACTGTACGTTATGTATATATATATCAGCTAATCACGGAGATATTAACATTTTTGGCATTTCAGTTCAATTGTTTGATGTATTTAATCATAGGCAGTTCTCGGTATACACATTACATAGTCTTTACAGAAATGTTTGTGTCTAAAGAGTTAATAGTCGTGTAGGAACTGATAATGAGTCAATAGTATTTTCTATAACTTGCCTGATATAATAAATATCACAAAGACATTTGTTGCGGGTAACCATATACGATATCTCGATACACAAATTACAATGTCATTACGACAAGAATGCTTCGTAAAGCGTCCAGACATGGTCATGGAAACTAGACATATGTTGATAGAATTGGCAGTAGTGGATGATGGCATATGTATTAATATAATCCATGATTTGTCTTAAAAGATATCAGCTTATCAGAGAGAAATTTACATGTTTGTTTTTTAACAGTTTGTTGAGGATACTCTCGTTGAAGCGGTCGACAGATAGCTCCCCAATTCTATACGCTAATCCCTCCAACAATCATGTTGTGGGTAATGACAAGTTTGTTCCTTTGTTATGCTGATCTATCTATCTTGAGTTTATTAGCTCAGGATAGAGAAACTATACCAATTAAAATTTCAAAGATACATGTTTGATTTCAGCTTCGAAGACACAATCAGGATGGCGACCTATAACAGACCATTCCAGTGTTCCATTTGTAGGAAACGGTATAATGGCGATATCCAAAGTATAGGTTCGAAATGCCAAGATTGTGCAATTCGGCATCTTGTTGGTTTTGTTGTCAATGCGCACAGAATGCAAGCATTGGAAATGGAGGAGGAGAGAGAAGAGGATAGAGAAGAGGAGAGAGAAGAAGAGATAGATGAGGGGATATATGAGGGGATAGAGGGGGATCATCACCAATCAGTCGGTAAATAATTTTACTGTGTTATTGTGTTATTATGTCACCAACCATATTGTGTTATTATGTCACCAACCATTTCCCTAATACCTATAACTAATAAATGTCTGATACATGTAATCTAAGCTTGTTTGGGGTTTACAAACAATAGCAACAGTAGTGTAATATACAGACAGTTGACCAGGGGTGGTGAGAGAGAAGTCATTGACATTCTGACCTCACGATTTAAAAGGGATTTTGTGCACTACTTGAAACATATTTGGCTATTTGATGCCTTCTAAGAATTCTGTCTAAAGTGTAAAACAGTTGTCTTTTTAAGGACTCTTTCTAATGACATTTAAATCCATTGCCTTTTAGAACCCTTCTGATGATTTTTTTAAAACGATTATCTTTTAAGAACCTTTGTCTAGTGACTTGTTAAAACTATTGTCTTTTAGGAACCCTTTCCAATGACTTTTAAATTTGTTGCCTTTTAAGAACTTTTTCAAATGACTTTAAAATCTGTTGGCTTTTTAGAACCCTTTCCAGTGACTTTTAAAAACTATTGTCTTTTAGAACACTTTCTAATGTCTTTAAATATATTAGCTTTTAAGAACATTTTCTTATGAATTTTAAAACTATTGTATTTTCAAAACCCCATT
Source organism: Pecten maximus (assembly GCF_902652985.1). Classification (NCBI taxonomy): domain Eukaryota; kingdom Metazoa; phylum Mollusca; class Bivalvia; order Pectinida; family Pectinidae; genus Pecten; species Pecten maximus. The sequence goes on from NC_047030.1 coordinate 1,802,309, forward strand.
TTAATAGCTTTTAAAACTATTGTCTTTTAAGAACCCTTTCTAATGACTTTTGTAAACTATTGTCTTTTAGATACCATCTCTAGTGACTTTTAAAACTGTTTTGTTTTTAGAACTTTTTCTGGTGACTTTCAAATCTAGTTGTCCTTTAAGAATCATTTCTAGTGAGTTTTAAAACTTTTTGTCAGCACCAAAACACCTTTTTTTTGTTAATATTTCCCGTAATGTTGGGCTGTTTAACTATAGTGCATTGAGGAATCCGGAACTGAAAGATCGATGGATCATTTTATTTGTTAAATACACAAGTCTGTTCATATATTAATCATAATTTTGGGATGACATTTTCTTTGGTTCACTAATTTTAATTCTTGTCGATTTTAGAATGTACACAAATATTTCATACTATCCGACTAGGGCATTACAGACCTATTATGACGCATTCTGGGTGGTTTATTTAAAGTGTGCTTCTCTGATTTCGTGAATATTTTTATTTTTGTACCGGTAAAATCTGGAGTGGTAATGAAGTCATTCTGTTGTTTTTAATTAAGACACATCAAAGTGGTGTCGATAGCAATTCGAATTATCACCGAATAATGACTTCTTTTGCTCTGGACACTACAGGTTATTATTTGAAGATGTCTTCACCATGCCGAAGGTCAAAGAAAGACCTATACCAGGCCTGTAGGTAGTGTTATAACGGAAGGCGATAGTTTGGGTATATATAGAAGAGCTATGGACAAGCGGTGCTAACTTTGATATACTGCTTTGTTGGTTTTTTTTTGGTTTTTTTTTATTTTATTATTATTTATTTGTTGTTGTTGTTTTTTTGTTTCTTTTTTTAGGTTCGAATAGCTTACTGAAGAGCAAAATAGCTTTTATATTTGAGTATTTTACATTTGGTCATTTAACATTTTAGTCGGAATCAACGCATTCCTGTAGGTTTGAACTTATGTTTTTTTTATGAAACCCTATCAATACAATTTAAGATACTCTCATATATATTATTATGTTTAAAGTTTTAATTTGTTATAAGAAAATTAATGTAATTGCTTTGTATTTCTTCCACTCAGCACCTGAGGTAAGCGCAAGGTGGATATTTGGCGGTGTAATCTTGGTACTGCTGTTGGCGATCCTAGTCCCTCTCGGTGTTCTTATCCACAGCCTTCCTGCTTATATCGTTCTACCGTGGAATGAAGGTAACTATGAATATACTTGAGAAAATAGTTTGGTCACAATCAGCTGCCCTATTTGGAGGAACAGTTAGTTCCGACCCATAATTGTTGACCAAAATACCCCGTTATGTTCCAGGCGACCCTGCTGTAAATGAATACGTGATATGGTAATATCTTATCCTGGATGGGAAAGCACACTTTTAACTGTGGGGTATTTTCTTTTATTACTGTCGGGTTAATACAGGCTGCACGTGCTCTATGCACGTTCTCAACAATTGTATTACGTCATGGCAACATTAAACAATACAATGGCGTCACTCACATTGGATTGCATTCATGTAATTGCCAATATTAGATACAAATGATGGTAAACGGTAAAGGAAAATAATCATTCACAATCGCTCACACTAACCATAATCACAGGTTTCAAACATCTTATGGATCATGTTGTTATTGCGAGGGTGTTTAATATCTACCGAATGAAACAAAAGACTGTAATTTACTTTAGAATTTAATACATTCAGTAAAAATTGTTATCATTTTCTTCTTTTTTAATTTACAGTCGAACCGGTGAACATGATATGTAGTCCCAGAACAAAAGAAGAAATATACCAAAACTTGAGCGTGTTGAAGAAACTGTCTCACAGGACTTTATGTACATTCAATGTATTCCATTATGATCTGCGAAGTCGAAACAAGACATATTTCATGCTTGATATCGACATCGACATAGCAGAAGCATACAGCGTTAGCAATGCTGGGATGCTGTTTACCATGAAACTGTTCCATTTAAACAAAAAACAAAATACCTATCACAAACAGCGTAACATGTACTGGGCTGTATCGTGGTGTTACTCCAATGACGAACTGGGTCTTTGTTTGGACGATATGTACTACAGAAGAGAGACAAGATTGACACAGAAGGCCATTAGCAAGGTTGTGATGGGACAGAAGAAAGTGGTTTCGTTTCTGTTTGTGGTGAATAATGATGACAAGATTATGCATATTTTTTCACCTATCAATCTGTTGAAGGATGTTGTTTTTCTTCAGCATTACTACGACGAGCAGACCTTAAGTTTATGGATTTCGCTTTCTCAATCAAAACTTGACAAGTATTTATCTGCCAGAATAAGAAGTGGAGCACATGTTAAAATAGGTGATCTACCAAATCCTGTCATTGCCACTAATTACGAGATTATCAAAGGTGCATTTACATATCCATTCCACTGGCTATCTTATCACCTTTGGACATCACGTGATCCGCCTCCTACTGACGATAAAAAGGACGTGGAGGAGACAATGCATTCTGAAACGTAATTGGTTGAAAAACATCAACTTTCTTCACACTTCATACAGATTTTTCAACTTATTGCTTCAATGTCAAAGATTGTAAGCCAAATCCGGAACAGGTCTATGAGATGTCGGGAAATACGGACACTTTTTAATTGTCTGACAAACCACATGTCCCCTACCGGCTTCCGATAAAAATAGTAATAATGAACTTGACATTGAGCAAAAATCCATGAACTTATATAGTCCTTTATCATTGTTTGACGTTTGGTCGAAACCCCTCCAGGAATGAAGCTGCTAGATTGTTGACAATGTAGATTCTACACCGTTATGGAAAGGTACAATAGATGTTCATTTTAACGGTATAAGGTTACATTATTTAATTAATATATGTTTAAATGATGAGTGTCGTATGAATTTCCTCGTACGCCAGGATACCACTTATGCTTTCTTGTTGATTTGTTTTTTAATCAATAAAACTGTTGAAACTGAAAAAAAACTGTCGTGTTGCTAAATTTACTGCGATCAAGTCATCTGATTACAGCTTAAGCAAATAACTTTTATCTACGATGCTTTAGTCCTCAAATTAATTCGAAACATTTTTTTCTCCGTTTTCCTTCACAATATCGTTGTGCTTCTTCAGTAGATTACAAAACCCGGTGATAACTCCAAACTTTGGATACTGTCACACTATATCAAATTTGTATATCATTTCAAAACGTCTAATCAACATCATACTAAATAAACATACAACATATATAACCCGGTATTATATATCATGTTTGAAATTACTTGTGTCACATATTGAATTGTGTTATACTTAAAAAAGTTATTAGTCATTTTGTTTCATAGGTTTTCGCGCTGAAATCATTCGATTAATCTTTAACTGGGGCTATTGCAGCTTTGTAGAATATATAGAGGATATCTAACAGTGTCTTCAGTAATACCAAATATATTTCACGAGTGGGGCTAACATTTTGATATTTTTCACGAGTGCGCAGCACGAGTGAAAAATATCAAAATATTAGCCACACGAGTGAAATGTATTTGGTATTACTGAAGACACTGTTAGATATTCTGTTTATTACATTTTTTATCAACGAAAAACTTACCCCGTATGCTAACTAGACCTACAGCGATAATTTGTAAACAAAAAAAGTAGTTCCCCCTGTCCAGGTGCTGACATATATGTCAGGCTTTCTGATTGGTCAATTATTTTGATATTTTCTAATCATTAATTTGATTGGTCAAATCTGCAAAAGTGATAATTTTTCACTAGTGAAAAATATCACTTTTATAGAATGAATAACTTTTGATATTTCACTGGTAAAAATGTAATAAATTGTTTTCTGCTCCAAGTATTATGGATGTACCAAATCATCAGTGTAATGGGCGTGAGAATCGAACCTGCTGCCCACATAGCATGATGGTAAAAGGCGACTAAATTTGGGATCTTTTCTTTTCTCTCTTCACAACTTTCTTCTTCCTAATGTCTCCCTTGACATTGCCTCACTTTTGGCATTTAGTTCGAGCGTTCGCCCATGTGAGGAAGGCTTTGGGTTCTGTTCCCTTGCCAAGACATGTGAGAGCCTACTACTGGTTAGCACTCGTATTGTGACCTTGTAGGGTATCCTGCTGTGTTTCTTCGACAGTATGCTTCAGTGAGATAGCACTACAAATAAATCGCCATCAGTTCCGCTGTATCACAAGGATACAAAAACAAACATACCACAGCTTCCAAAAATACACACACTCACATAGACAAATAGGAAGATACTGTATCTTCTCAAAACACAATATATCACCACACACATGCGTCACGCGCACAAGGGAAGCCAGCCTTAAATGACCTTAGGTATTGATAGGACTTTAAACAATACGAAACCAATCACTGCGCCAATCTGTTTACTTTCGGTTGTACGCAAAATTTTGAGCCCGTAAAAATATGTACTTTTAAAGTGGGATGATAGATATATAAAATAATGTTTTTGTCTATTTATAATAATTGGACTAAAGAACCAGATTATATGCTATCAAAGCTGTAGACTTACATTACACATTCTTAATCATTTAAAGCGAGAAGACAGGACTAAATACTTATCATAGCTATTTACCATAAAATACCTTTCACTGTAGCAGACTTCTAAGATTTCTTTATCAAGGGGTGCAGAAAAGTTCTACAAAAGCCTGGGTACCCAAGATTCTGTCTAATCTAGTCAGAGGCAACTGTTGTGTTTCATCAACGGTAGAGTTTGTTTGTTTTTGTTTAACGTCCTATTAACAGCCAGGGTCATTTAAGGACGTGCCAGGTTTTGGAGGTGGAGGAAAGCCGGAGTACCCGGAGAAAAACCACCGGCCTACAGTCAGTACCTGGCAACTGCCCCACGTAGGTTTCGAACTCGCAACCCAGAGGTGGAGGGCTAGTGGTAAAGTGTCGGGACACCCTAACCACTCGGCCACCGCGGCCCCTCAACGGTAGAGTAAACCATCAAAACAAAATATTAAACAATAAATCATTTTTTACTGTATCCTAATTTTCACAACTTTGAAAGCAAACAGGAAATACTGCTTATGTATAGAAAACGACCGTACAGCTTCTAGCTAGGTATTAAATAGCACTTACTGGACACTTTTGATTCTAAAATGTAGTTTACTAACGTATCACTAACGACGATATATCAAAGTCCATGATCTCAAAAATGCCAGTACAACTCTTTCAAGATTTCTCCTTCAGAACCCAGAAGATTTTTGGATCCGTCCCTTGGCCGAGACATGCAATCTACCAAAGTATATGGTAGTTTTCTACCCCAGCTTAACTGGTTCGTCCTTCGTCAGTATAATTTTACCCGGTGGGATGTCCTCTTGGATGACTTCAGCAGTATGCTTCAGTGAGGTAGCACTCTAAAGTCGACATCAGTTCCGCGCTATTACAAGGTGACAAGCATGGATATACCACAGCCTCCCAAAACAACAAGGGACCGGAGTGGCCGAGTGGTTAAGGTGTCCCGACAATTTATCCCTATCCCTCCACCTCTGGGTTACAAGTTCTAAACCTACGTGGGGCAGTTGCCAGGTACTAACTGTAGGCCAGTAGTTTTTCTCCGGGTACTTCGGCTTTCCTCCACCTCCAAAACCTAACACGTCCTTAAATGACCCTGGCTGTTAATAGGACGTTAAACAAAAACAAAACAAAATCTCGTTATACATAACAATCCGTGGCACGCATACAAGTTATGCCGACAGTGTGGGCCACGCCCTATAATGACCATCGCGGTTAATTATAATTAGGACACTAGTTATGAAGAATTTCAATCAAAACTCGATGTTTTCACAATACGTGGTGTCCTTGGTCTTTGTTCACATTATCACATAGAGAGATCTTAACCCTAACGTTGGAATTTAGACTGATAAAAGAGAAATATTGACGCTGCAGCTACCTTCCATTTCAAAGAATATCACCAATGAGGTATTGCATATGCTATGAAAGCAGGAGTTTTCCTTTACTCTGCGTTTCTCCTGTCTGGATGAAGCTAATTGTAAAGCCTATCCAGGTTGGATCAGAACTCAATTTCTGGAAATTCCTTCACATTGTTCCTGTTCTATTGACACTGATATTTACACTCCAAACCACGAGGATGCACTACTGTTGTTCTGGGTAAAAGTGAAGACGAACATATCGTGGAAATAGTGTTGAACTCTTTTTAACATGTCAGTTTCCAGGTTTTTCGAAAACTTCATTCCATAGTAAAAACATTGGATATAACTATTGTTCCTTAAGCGTTAGCATCTTACAAAAGAAAACATTCTTCTGTACACAGTGTTCTCCAAAACATGTTTTGGCAAGCGGGCAACTGTCATATTTGACGGTACATATATCTTTAGTCCAAAGAGTTCTGATCACAAGCTTCAAAGGCTCTCCTATTGTATCCAGTAAAAGCGAAACTTTTGACATCCATGAGCATAGCTCTGCTTGATGGTTATACTAGTATTCTGGACACATACACATAAGGACTTTTCCTGTAAAAGATGATGATGCAAAGATTACAAAAGCGATCACGGATAGCCTCTCTTGGCCGAAGAAAGATGACAATGTGGTTGTTGATCAAGGGCTTAGGGATGTTTTGCTAGATTTGGAAGCACGTGTTTTGACCTCAAAAATGCCGTCTTATCCTTAACATGGCCATACTCAATATGACGACTTGATTGCTAGCCTTGATAGATCCATAGCTAAATCCAGATTGGTAGTGGAGTCAAGAACGATTCGAGCAAACACAACTTGCCTCTAAATATTTCATTGATGCCATCGAGACACTCGTTAGAATAGTAACGGTCTGTCTCAATAGCATCACATGACCCATATATGTTGGAACACCAGAGCGAGACGCAAAAGATAGGGTGCTGACTGACATAATGCAAGTGCCTTAGTAATAACAACACCTTAGCTCAGCATGTGAAAGATGAGCCAGATCGTATCAGAAGGGCCTGATCACCATTTTGTCAAACTAGATGCGAATGCGGATGATTTTTCCTTTCAAAAGTTAGACATGGAATACCTTCGGACAATATCCTGTGGCACATACCAAACATCACTGACAGCTAGCTACATCAATGAACATCTCAATAATGATTGTTACTACGAGATCTGACATTCTCACCAGCAGTGGGCCTGCTTTTACTAAAGGTAAGTCTTTTGGTAGAATAACACTGACCTTATTTGTTAGTTTTTAAGGATCTTTATTGCTTGGTATATCCGTAACAAGGTCATTGATTTGAATCGTTTAAACGTATAGGATGGTACAGCAGACAGAGGCCTTCAATAGTAAAATCAGATTAGATTCGGTTTACTGTAGCTTACTATTGATGATCGTCTATATAGTTTGATTTGTATTAGAAACAAGTTGTTAAATAATGCTCTTTCATTGATTATATCCGAAAACTACATTCTTTTTTTCCCTGTATAACTTCAGCTAGCTTATATGTTAATATATTAACAATATCTATAATAGACAATTATGCGATTGATAACATATTTGAAATGGGATAATTTAAATTTTTAAACACATGTAAAGTTTAATACACATGCATTGACTTTCCTCACTGTCGATGTTAATAAATAACAATGTGTTTTAGTCGATTGAATTAAGGGTGCCGTCTCACACGTGGCTTAATTGCCGATCGCGACCTTGTACTTATCGAGTAGACATATGATATCATAAAATCTTAAAATTAACTTTTTACATGCAAGTGCCCGTTTTTCTGACGTGTCAGTATTCTAGTTATTTTTAGATTTATCTTACAGGTGAATACTTGCCAATATTTAAACACAATATAAATAGCATTCTGATAAAACCACATAATTTATTGCCATGTCAAACAACCATGCGTTGTTACCAGACCAAATTACCTCACCAGAAGTGGACCTGCTTTAATAATATATTCAAGCTATTTGTACACACAGCTTATAGGTGGATACTTGCCAATACTTGTAGTCACTGTAAATAGCATTCTGAGAAAACAACATAATTTATTGTAATGTCAAACATGAGTTTATACAAGAACAAAACGTTGTCAATATCTCAACAGGAGTGAGCCTGCTGTTTTCCGAGGTAAGTCTCTTAATTGGTAATGTGACGATAATGTTTACGTACTGACTGTGTTAGTTTAAATTACCTTTATTGGCTGGTCTATCCTTAACATTTGTGTTAGTTATTTAAAGCGTTTAGGCGCTTATGATTATAAAATAGACATAAACGAACCTTCAAATATTTAATTAAGATAGGCGTCAGTATTACTGTATTTTAAATATTAATTAAAGGCCATATATTTTACTTTTGGACCAGAAACACACGAACAAGATGTCTAAGACTATCATATTCTGTTCTATTGCTAAACTATGTCCACTTCGCACATGTTGGTAACTTTTACTCTTTCATGTAACAAAGTCGTCGTAGATGTTCGATGGAGATATCTGAAATCTGTATTCTTTTGTTTCTCCCTAATCTCGTATACATTGTATATCAATATATTTATTATGTTTATTGTTTCCTCTTGTCGTTCCGGATAGATGCGCATTCTATATACATAATGTACAATAGTAACGTATGTTCGTGTATACACTCCATACATGTTATCTTTGTATCTATTGTCATTGGGATTTTGTATGTTTTCCTACCGTCGCCATAAATGTTGGCATTCTTTATGGGCTGTATGTCTCGTGACGTAATTCTTTAAGGGCTGTCTGTCTGGTGACATAATTATATAGGGGCTGTCTGTCTGGTGACATAATTATATAGGGGCTGTCTGTCTGTTGACATAATTATATAGGGGCTGTCTGTCTGGTGACATAATTATATAGGGGCTGTCTGTCTGGTGACATAATTCTGTAAGGGCTGGGTGTTGACATAATTTTATCGGGGCTGTCTGTCTGTTGACAGCACACTATAGGAGCTGTCTATCTGTTGACATAATTCTATAGGGACTGTCTGTCTGTTGACACCATTCTGTAGGAGCTGTCTATTTGATGACACAATTCTATAGAAGGTGTCTTGTGACATCATTTTGTAAGGGCTGTGTGCTGACACAATAATATCGGGGTTGTATATCTGTTGACATAATTCTATAAGGATGTCTGTCTGTTGACACAATAATATAGGGTCTGTCTGTCTGTAGACATAATTCTATCGGGACTGTCTGTATGTTGACATTATCATATCGGGGCTGTCTATCTGTTGACACAATTCTATAGGCGCTGTGTGTCTGGTGACATAAGTCTGTAAGGGCTGTGTGCTGACACAATAATATAGGGGTTGTATATCTGTTGGCACAATTATATAGGGCTGTCTGTCTGGTGACATAATTCTGTAGGGGATGTCTGTCTGTTGACACAATTATACTGTCTGTTGACACAATAATACTGTATGTTGACACAATTATACTGTCTGTTGACACAATTATAAAAACGATATTTCAGGTTCAAGGAGACAGTCGAAATGGAGGCCAGTCATATGAAAAAGACTTTTGAAGAGCTCAGCGAAGAATGTCTAAAATGCTCCGTCTGCAGCAAGCTGTTTGATAATCATGAACATATCCCTAGGTATTATCCGTGCATGCATACGACCTGCGAAGGATGTATGTCTCGGCAATTTATGCCTATTGACACTGGTGGTTATATAATTCGTTGTCCACAATGTGATCGACCCTATCATGCTTCCTCACCACCAGACGTTACCAATTACATACTAAACAATACGTTACTTAGTGTCAAAGAATTTATTTCATCGAGAGAGAAAGAGGAGTTTTGTGAGAAGTGTTCTGACCAGTTGTCGGAGGCAGTTTGTACAGACTGTGAATTGAGCCTGTGTAGATCCTGTACCGATTCAATCCACATCGGCAATAATTCTAACCATAACGTCATATTCGGGACCAGGAGACAGGACATTCCAAAAAACGCGTGTCGGATATGTTTAAATCAGTCAGACATATACTGTTCTACGTGTAAGCTTTTCTTTTGTCAGATGTGCGAGACTATTCACCACAATGACAAATCTGCTCGTACACATGAAGTTATCCAGTTCATTAAAGAGGAGGAGGAGGAGGAGGAGGAGGAGGAGGAGGGGGAGGAGGAAGGGGAGCTTCATGGAAACAGACTTTGGGTAATGGGTAAGCAACTTTGACTTTTTTGAATACGCACTAGTGATCCTGGAGAGCAATAAGGTATTAATGTAAAAGTTAAAGGAGTAGTAGTGTGCAGCCAGCCGGGATCGAACCCGCGACCCTCAGCTTACTGGTCCGCCGGCCTACCGACTGAGCTAAAGGGAAATTCCCCCTTGCCCGAAGCTAGAAGGCGACCATTCAACTATGTTCAGTATTTACAATTAAAACCCGGCCTGCTACATAGACCATCATTTCTTACAGCTAAAAATCAAAGGCATTATAGAATTAGGAAACCCTTCTCTGTGGTCAGTGACTTTGGGCAGGCTAAGTACTGTTTACACAGTGTAGTACTAGCAGTACAATAATTAAGGTTTACTTAGGAACAGGTCAAATGCAGTGTAAATGCTCCGTTTCACTGAAATGCGTTTTCATGCAGACAACCTTCATGTTAACTACACAGACCCCGGAATTGGTCGGATTGGAACCTTTCCTTCAATTGGCCTTATTCCTTAAGAGACCGTCCGTAAATGACAAGATTGATTTAGTAGGACACTTTTGTTGAATAGGCCTGTCTTGACGAGAGTAGTGTAAATATTTACAGTTGCAAATAAAAGTTTCAGACTGATAACGTACATCTCATGTAAAGCTTTTTCGTATCAAATAGTGGGTGGAAATGTTTAATGGTAAATGTAAGAAGACGTCAAGACTTGATAGGAAATTTCAATAACAGATTACACTTGATGTACAGCAGGGATACTTTCTCCTAGTTTATACTTGATGTACAACAGGGATACTTTCTCCTAGATTATACTTGATGTACAATAGGGACACTATTCCTAGATTATACTTGATGTACAGTAGGGACACTATTCCTAGATTATACTTGATGTACAGTAGGAATACTTTCTCCTAGATTATACTTGATGTACAGTAGGGATACTTTCTCCTAGATTATACTTGATGAACAGTAGGGATACTTTCTCCTAGATTATACTTGATGTACAGTAGAGAAACTTTCTCCTAGATTATACTTGATGTACAATAGGGATACTTTCTCCTAGATTATACTTGATGTACAGCAGGGATACTTTCTCATAGATTATACTTGATGTACAGTAGAGATACTTTCTCCTAGATTATACTTGATGTACAGCAGGGATACTTTCACCTAGATTATACTTGATGAACAGTAGGGATACTTTCTCCTAGATTATACTTGATGAACAGTAGGGATACTTTCTCCTAGATTATACTTGATGTACAATAGGGACACTATTCCTAGATTATACTTGATGTACAGAAGGGATACTTTCTCCTAGATTATACTTGATGTACAGTAGGGATACTTTCTCCTAGATTATACTTGATGTACAGCAGGGATACTTTCTCCTAGATTATACTTGATGTACAGCAGGGATACTTTCTCCTAGATTATACTTGATGTACAGTAGGGATACTTTCTCCTAGATTATACTTGATGTACAGCAGGGATACTTTCTCCTAGATTATACTTGATGTACAGCAGGGATACTTTCTCCTAGATTATGCTTGATGTACAATAGGGATACCTTCTTCTAGATTATACTTGATGTACAGTAGGGATACTTTCTCCTAGATTATACTTGATGTACAGCAGGGATACTTTCTCCTAGATTATACTTGATGTACAGCAGGGATACTTTCTCCTAGATTATGCTTGATGTACAATAGGGATACCTTCTTCTAGATTATACTTGATGTACAGTAGGGATTTAATACATGTTTGTCTCTGGTAAATAATATTGTAATTATGGTTCAGATTGCTAAATGAGGTAGCTTTTTCTTAGAAAGCTGTAATCAGCTTTGAAATATGCATGGCACATTATTATCTATAAATAATGAATCAGGAATCATGCCATTATACACCATTCATAACATTCGCTAGATCTTCATGGATTTGTTGCATTTTATCTTATTGTTTTTGTTCCATTAAAAGTGCGGTTTGTGAAGGATATATTCTGTACCGTCGTCAAAGTCTACTTACCGATGATCCAGAAACGTCTTCCTTTCGTGACGTTATCGAACGCATTTGTCACTTTTCTATTGATGCTGTTAGTCCTGCTGGGAACGTACATCAACAGTTTTCCTGCTTACACTCTTCTACCCTTGGACGAAGGTATTATATATCATTATTTTATTATCCCTATTTTATTGATATGATACATTTTATGATCTCCGTTTTATTGATATGTTATATTTTATTATCCCTATTTTATTGACATGTTATATTTCATTATCTGTTTCATTGATATGTTATACTCTATTATCTCTGTAATATTGCTATGTTATATTTTATTATCTTTGTTTCATTGATATGTTATATTTTATTATCTCTGTTTTATTGATATGTCATTTTAAGAATTTACGATGTACATATTAGGAAACGAGGAATCTCCCAAATATCTTTTTTATGCAAATAATATAAAATGAAAAAAAAAATCTTAAATTGTGAGAGAAAGTTAAATGAAATATTTTTTAGGAAACAGCAAGAGCCAACCTAAACTGGCAAATCAAATGAAGTCATATGCCGTCTATTTTGTTTTTCTGATCAATCTTAAAATTGAAATTGTGCAACTAGGGACACAGGCGACCCTACTCTGATAGATAACTATTGAAATTATAACCGTAATATATAAGATATCCGCCTACTTACTGACCATTAGTTTTCCTAACCAGACTCAGAGTTGAACATCAGGGAATGCATACAGGAATCAGCATTTGCGAAATAAATATTAGGAATCAATAATGAAAATACACGATGAGAAATAGAAATAACAAACCTACTCGTCTACATCCAACAGGACCTTCTGTGTTCTGTCTGCCATTATCCACACTAATCTCATGTCAATTCTAATTCAAGTTCATTTTCACATAACCTCGTCAAGCAAACACTCATCATGTTCTCTTTATTTTTTGCAGTTGAACCAGTGAACATGAAATGTCGTCACAGGACAAAAGAGGTATTGCATCAAAACCAGCACGTATCAAAAATGGAGTTACACAGGACTATTTGTACATTTAATGTATTCCATTACGATTTACGAAATCGGAACAAGACATATTTTGTACTTGACATCGACATTGACATAGCAAAAATACGCCATAGAAGCAACATTGGGAAGCTATTTACTATCAAATTGTTTCACTTGAATGAGACTTATAACACTTACCATATGCAGCGTAGTAAGTACTGGTCTGTGTCCTGGTGTAAGAACCCCAAAGATGAACTGGCTATGTGTCTGGATGTCAACGACTACAGGAAAGAGACAATAGTGGAACAGAATACAATCGGCAGGATGGGAGAAAACAAAAGGGTTTCCTTTCTCTTTGTTGTAGATAACAATCGAGAGGTTATGGAAATATTTTCAACAGAAGTACTTTTGAAGGATGATATTCCCCTGAAACGTTACTACAAAGAACAAATACTTAGTGTCTGGATTTCACTGACAGATCCCAAAAATGATAAACACTTGTCAGCCAGAATAAGGAGTGGGGGAAATATTACAATAGGTGATCTACCAAATCCTAGCATCGTTACACATTACGAAACTGTCACAGGGTTGATAACATATCCATTCCGCTACTTCGTCAACCTCTACACAATGTTTTTGGTCTGGAGTAAGGATAAATGACGAAAAAGTAATTAACTGCTTCTTTCATTAAATCACTTTCGATATTTTCTACCTTGATATCATATTTTACCGTATTTTTCTTTGGACGCGCCTTGTCGCGGAACTGGACTGGGTTGAACGCTGGTACCCAGCTGGCTGAAAAGTTTGGAGGTCCCGAGTTCGAGTCCCAGTCTGGTCGTTGCAGTTTACAAAAATACACTGAATTAAGAATCACAGTTAAATACTTATTTAGTATTGTGCATCATATACTTCATATAATTAATATGGATCTACACAATACAGCTGTTCCGTCTTTCTAGGATTCGTCAGTGATGGTATGGACACCGTACAACTGTTTCATCCTTCTAGGACTCGCCAGTGATGTTAGCTGTCATCACACACTTTTCGCTTCCTTCCAGGACTCGTCAGTTATTATAGGGTCACCATACCGCTGTTTTGTCTTTCTTGCACTGGTCATTGATGTAAGGTCCCAAAATTCTGGAAATACAGAAGGAAATTCAGTGAAATAAAAGATGAAAAAAAACCGCAAAAACAAAATATATAGAAAAGAATATTTATTAGCACTATACTATAATCAATTTCATAATTATGAGATAATGAATAATTTTAAAAAACCGCTATAACCGATTGTCACTATTTCCAGGATTTGCCGGGTAACGATATACCTTGGGACCAAGAGTCGACCTTTAGAGCTCACCACCCAGCAAAGAGATGTGCAAAAGTCGCACCGACGAATGAAGCTTTGATATTAATTTAAAAGATGCAATATACTATATGCCAACTTTTGAATAAAGAACTACAACATACGTAGTTTATTCCTGATGCGAGGATTTTAAACGCCGAACAAACATGGAAACACTATATAAGTCATATGTATCATATCTATATAGTAAGTGTCCCAAATTCTTCTCAATATTCTTTTACATTGTACCCTAAACGCAATCTAATTCGTTGTCTTCCATATCATATTTCCATGGTTCTTTATTTCTTGTTTATGCTAATGCCCCCCCCCCCCCCCCCCCCCCCCCCCTTTTTCTGTTTAAGTGTATGCCTCTTTTTTGTAATGCTCCCTAATGTCTGCTAGTTTCATCCAGTAACTTTTATTATATAGTTGTCAGTACGGAGGGGTCACGCGACATAGTATTAATAACGCTTCCAATGGCAAGCTTAAAATCAAAGATGTAAATTCCATAAATCAAATATGTAAATTGCATAAATCAAAGATGTAAATTGCATGTCCATTGATGTTTTCATTTTGCCTTAAATATGCCGCGAGGAATTTTGATGTTAAAGAATTATCATTTCAATTTGTCAATAAGGGATAATATTGAAAGGATTTTTCAAGTAGGTTATAACGTAAATGTATTTTTTATCGCTGCCTTTATGTGACAACTTAGGTTCTTTCTCGCTGTCTTATATTTTCTGATGCAAATTTACCTTGTAAACGTTGACATAAAGTGAAACATGACATTTTTTAAAAAGTGTTGCTGATGTTTGTTTAATTTTTGCCCTCGTAATTGCATTGTGTATCATATATATTTCAGAGTTTTGATTTCTTATCGCTATGTAGAGTTAATTATGCATTTGCTGTGCAATCTTCATACCACCTTAACAAAAATGTTACTATTCAAATAAAAAAAAAATATCCTAGTGGACAGTATTCACTTGGTTTACTAAACGCTCTCGAAATGCTATAAACCGGGACGAGGGGGCCAATATGGACTTCTGTATATCTATGAGTAGGTTATGAACAAAGCGTAACCAAACCTTACAGCATCTCAATTCACCCCTCACTGTTTACTACCTATTTGTCAGATTTAATATAGATTGAATGAAAATACCTGTCACTTTGATTATATGATCGTCCAATTAACGCCTCAGTGTATATACACTTCATTGATCATAATTCCGATTAAGGTGACAATGTATTCACCGATACACCATGTTTAAATATTATAAACAGGCTGTAATATTACTGGTCATTTGTCTGATTAAGCTGACAGGATGTGGTCAACGAAATGTCACGTTAAAACTTCATATACAGGCTGTGATATACCAAAGTCCAATACTGGTCATTTGTCTGATTAAGCTGACAGGATGTGGTCAACGAAATGTCACGTTAAAACTTCATATACAGGCTGTGATATACCAAAGTCTATTACTGGTCACTTGTTTGATAAAAGTGACAGTGTAGTCACCGAAACGTCACACTCAAATATCATATACAGGTTGTGATATACCAAAGTCTACTACTGGTCATTTGTCTAGTAAAGGTGACAGTATGTAGTCACCGAAACGTCTCGTTTAAATATCATACACAGGCTGTGATATATCAAAGGCTCTTCATGTTCATACCTACCAACAAGAAGTACATTTCTCATTATAGCTATACAATATCATTTCAGTAGTATAATAGTTTTAAATACACACACCAATGACGGAAAAACAGTTTTAATATTTTAATATTTTGATTTATGTTTACAAAACTTGGGAAGAAAGAATTAGTTTTGGAAGTCAAAATCGCGTCAAGGCCAGTTTCTTTTGAAATTCCTCACTTGTAACCGTCTTTGAACCCGCCAGCATAAGTTTTTTAAGTAGCTGTTCTTAATATTGTATTTTATGAAGGAATAATGAACGTTGCGCGTTTTTGTATTGTACTATGTATGTATTATGTATCAAGTTTTGTACAAAAGACTCGCACTATTAGCATGAGCCCCCTCCATTCAAACTAGAGAGAAAATTACAGTAATACATGTTGGAATGCAATTTGGATCAGGGGTTAAGTGATGTTTTGTCCCTGTAAGGACAAGATGATCATTTAATTGCGGTATCAACGAATGATACGTCATTTGACCGACTTTTTTTTATAGTGTTGTCATACTGAAATGCCAGGTAGTACTATAAAGTCGACATCAGCTCTCTGCTATCATAAAAATGGCAAATACAAAATACCGTATGCGATTACCACACCAATGCATCTCGCACATAGGTTAGGCCGTCCTTAAAGTTCTGGTGACAGGACGTTAAACAAAATAAGCCAAAACCAACCTGGACACAGCAACTTGACAACTAGCCCAAGCATACTAAGGTATGTAATTTTGCCTACAATATCATCTTAGGTATATTGCGTAAAATGGAAAGAAACCAAATAAACAGCCAATGTCATTTTCAAGTGGGTCATCTAGTAGTAGTTGATATCTACCTCACTGAACAACATACGGGAGACTCGTCACATGCCATCCAACGCAATTATGGTTAAGTGTCCTGCCCATGGACAGCAAAGACCGGCTTCCCGAGAAACACAAACCAACACGTACAAGGAGTAACGAACTTCAGGTTAAGTAACCGACGGAGCTATCGCGGCTCCCTCACCTGAGGTTACATGGCTGGTTCTCTAACCGATTGAGCTATCATTGCCCCCTCACCTGAGGTTACATGGCTGGTTATCTAACCGATTGAGCTATCATTGCCCCCTCACCTGAGGTTACATGACTGGTTCTCTAACCGACTGAGCTATCGCGGCTCCCTCACCTGAGGTTATATAACTTGTTCTCAAACCGATTGAGCTATCATTCCCCCCCCCCCCCCCTCTCAATTGAGGTTATATGACAGGTTCAATAACCAATTGAGCTATCATTGCTTCTTCAACTGAGGTTACATGACTGGTTCTCTAACCGATTGAGCTATTGCGGCCCCCTCCCCTAAGATTATATGACTGGTTCTCTAACCGACTGAGCAATCGCGACTCCCTCAACTAGGGTTACATTGCTGGTTCTCTAACCAACTGAGCTACCATTGCCCCCTTAACTTAGGGTACACTATCGGTTCTCTAACAGACTGAACTATCGCGGCCCTCTAAAAAGCAAAAAAAATGTGTAGCAACAACACTAGCTAACATATATCCACATCTAACGGAATCCTGTATCTATCAAGTTTGTGGAGGGTTTCACGTCCTCGCTATAATAATAACCACGTAATTTCTTACCTAAGACCTACACCTATACCATTTATACCCAAGTGTTAAACTCAGTCAATGGAACACATAACAAATTGTTCAATATCAGATATGCATTATTCTTTTGTTGTATTCAGTATGACGATTTGGGTCGCGGGGAATACCAAGAGATCAGGATAAATATAGCAATCGGAAAACCAATAGAATATCTACTAGGGCGTATATGTAACTTGAATCTACATGACTTCCGAATAAAGTACACATGTTTGTTTGTCAGTACCAAGAACTCAGGATAAACATAGCATTTCGGAAAACACCTCCAAGGAAAGGGTGTGTTAGTAAGGGCTGATCTGTAGCCTGGATCTCATAACTTCTGAACCAGGTAAGTTTGTCAGTAGAGTCAGCTACAGTTTAGGTTTTACTTATATCTGTTATTATTTCATTTCTGTCTACTTTTTGTTTCAATGTGAGTGTGTTCGTCCCTAGATACCTGTCCGTCCATGCATGAACCAGGAAGTTGTGTGGAATTATAATTCTTTTTGTGGTAATTGTATTGTGACTTCACTTTCTATGGCAGAAGGGTCATTGAGCCAGGTAGGTTGTATCTTTTCAATAATCTTAGATAATTCAAGATAATGGTGTCATGATATATTTATATAATTAGTTTACAACTATTGGCAAACAAGTTATATCAATTCATATTAATCTCTCTTGTTGACCTGGGCGTAAGCGCGCGCGTGGGGGTTTAGTGTGGGAGGAAACCGAGGTAACCATGGAAACCTCAGGGTAGGTGACCCAAAACCTTTTCTGTAATAAACGTATTTATGACGTTAGCACAAAATATGAAACTTTAACAGATGCTCAATTCGGAGTTCGTCCTGGAATTAGCACTAATGATGTTATTTTCGCATTACATTCATTTATAACCAAAATATTATCATCTAAGAAACGTTTGTACTACTGTAGATAGGTTAAGTTTATGGCGTAAGTTGACTTGGCTTGACATTCGCGGTAAAATGTTACATGTTATTAAGTCACTTGATCAATTGATTAAATCTTGTGTTCGCTTAATGGTAAATGTTTTATCTTTTTTCGAAAACAAATGGGAAATTCTATCAACTTTGTTGTTATCGCTTTTCGTTACAGATATTGAAACCTTTTGTATAGAGAGTGGGGCTACAGGTTATGGTTTCGATGAACTAAGCTTATTTGTTCTTAGGTGGAAGGTCTACACAATCTTTTGAATAGCATATGATTATTCAAACAATGGAAATTAACTATTAATACAGAAAATAAAATGAAAACAAAACAAAAAATCGTAGTCTTTAAAAAATGGGGGTCGCTTAAAAGACATTGAAACTTGGATATAGAATGGTAATGTAGTAGAAATTGTAGATTTATTCAGCTGTTTAGGAGTTAAGCTCAAGTATTATACTAAATTCAATGTTATACAGAAACGATTAGCTGGTCAAGGCCGAAAGACTATGTACATCTTTATTGCATCTGTTTGATATGGATTGAATAGATTTTTTTAATTTTCATTGCGGCTATGAATACCAGTAGCTAGCTACATGTACATTTCCCGTGGCGCGCGGTAGCGCGCCTCGGAGGATATGTAGCTAGCTACTGGTATTCATAGCCGCAATGAAAATTTAAAAAATCTATTCAATTTATATATTTATATAGCTTTGATTTAAAAAATTTATATCGAGAAAACGAGAAATTTTATTAAAAAGAAAAATTTGTCATGTATACGACAAAACGCCAAATTATTAGAACAGCCGGGAGATCCCGCCTATGCACCACGCCATTGTTTTAATGTCGTTCCGCATTTTCCGGTCTTTTTTGTTTAATTTTGTATAAAACAAAAAGAAAAAAGTATTAAAGTAAAAATAATATTAAATACAATCATTCAATGCAAATCTCGTACCAACATTATCGATCCAAGGGAAGCTACTCTTCCTGTCTTACTGTCGATGGCGTATTAATATGACCCGACTAATC
This sequence comes from Pecten maximus, assembly GCF_902652985.1. Lineage (NCBI taxonomy): Eukaryota > Metazoa > Mollusca > Bivalvia > Pectinida > Pectinidae > Pecten > Pecten maximus. The sequence goes on from NC_047030.1 coordinate 1,822,051, forward strand.
AGGTGATTTGCACGAGAGACAATGTTTTCATACGGTTTTCATAGTGTATTCATGGTCATATGTTTGTTGTTTTCACTTGGTATGTTCATATCAGCAAACCACATTAGGAATGTAAATGAATATGGATTGAATAGATTTTTTAAAATTTTCATTGCGGCTATGAATACCAGTAGCTAGCTACTGGTATTCATAGCCGCAATGAAAATTTAAAAAATCTATTCAATTCATATATTTACATAACCTTGATTTAAAAAATTTATATCGAGAAAACGAGAAATTTTATTAAAAAGAAAAATTTGTCATGTATACGACGAAACGCCAAATTATTAGAACAGCCGGGAGATCCCGCCTATGCACCACGCCATTGTTTTAATGTCGTTCCGCATTTTCCGGTCTTTTTTGTTTAATTTTGTATAAAACAAAAAGAAAGAAGTTATAAAGTAAAAATTATATTAAATACAATCATTCAATTCAAATCATGTTTATTTTATGTGAACAAATTGCAACAAAAACACAATATTTTCATAATTGAAAGGCGGACTATTTTTTTGATGGCGTATTAATTAGTATAATGAATTACGCTGGCGAAGTTTGGGGAGCATCGAAGGCGATTAACATTGAAAAGGTGCATTTGTTGTTTTTAAAAACAATCTTATATTTAAAAAAAATATCTGCAATGTCATAGTGTATTTGAACATGGGCGATGTCCATCGGAATGTTTTAGAAGATACAGAATGAATAAATATTGGTTTAAACTAATGAACACGAAGAGTTGTATGTTGAACTTAGCTTACTCCTTTTTTTTGTAATAATGATACTGGTAATTGTTATAATTGGGCTATCCATGTTAAACATTGCCTTTTTCTCTTGGCTTTGTGATGTATTGTTACACCATTATACTTATACTTATAAAAAAAGTACTGCTAATGATAAAACAAAGAAATTTTAATCAACATCAGCAATATCTGAGAGGTTTACTTGAACATCGTCGGAATGCGTACTTTATAAATGTTTGGCTGATTATTTTACTTTGCAGTTTTATTTGACAAAGTATATAAATATGTACCTGTACCTGTAAAATATAGGTCCTGTCTTACGAAATTACGCCTGTCTGCTCATGATTTAGCTATCGAGATAGGTAGATATGTTAACTTACCAAGAGAACAAAGACTTTGTACTAAATGTCAACAAGATATTGAAGATGGGTATCATTTTATTCTAGCATTCAAAAGTTTTCCTGATTTAAGAATAAATACATCAAACCATTTTAGTGACGCAAACCGTCAAGGTATTAACTTATCCAATTACTGCGTGTCAATAGTATTGGTGAAATTCGTAAGTTAGCCGGATATGTATATGAAGCCAACAAAGTCAGATTGTAGTTAGCATTTTAAAGACATGTGACCTGTATTTAAAAAAAAAAAAAAAAAAAAAAATTCGTGTTTCAGTATTAATCAGAATGTATTCGGCCGTATTCTCCGCCATTTTGTTTGCATAATATGATATAAATCTTGGAATCCTATATGCTATGTTGCATGTGGAAATATATTTATAACAACACCCTTTTCACGTCCGACCGGGGAACTGAACCTCGGTTGCCCAGGTGAAAAGCGAATATGTCAATCGTAGCAGGTTATTAAAAACTTCATTTCCATCTGGTAATAGATAAGGTATATTTTGTGCTACGCGGAACAGATTAAAAAAGCAACAACACTGTAGATACCCCTGTCAGAGAAAAATCGTCAACTAATAAATTTGAATCAAAAAAATAGTTTCAGACTATTTAACTTACTAAGTATGCATGTATATTGTAAACTATATTTTCAGCTTGATGTGGAGTAAAGGGAGTCAAATGGCAGCCAGACAAACGAAAAGAATATTTGATGAATTAAGCGAAAAGTTCCTGAAATGCTACGTTTGTGGAAATCCATTCGATGAAAATGAACACGTCCCTGTACACTACCTATGTACACACTCGGCCTGCCAAGATTGTGTGACTAGGCGATTTGTGTCGGATTCAGATAACAACCTTTTTAATATATGTCCAGTGTGTAAGCACGGTTACAGGTACATTGCCCCAACAATCCCCAGTTTTGAGCATAATTATACTTTAATTAGTATCAAAAACTTCATTTCTTCTAAAAAGATTTGTGACAGGTGCTCTGACCAGATATCGGAATTATTCTGTAGAAATTGTGACTTGAATCTGTGTAGAACGTGCAGTGATGAAACTCACGTCGGCAGAAACCTTAACCACGACATGAAGTTCTCCATACACGAGCGGAACGTCCCAGTAGATGCCTGTCAGATATGTGAGAAGCAGTCAGCTATTTACTGTCCAACGTGTAATCTTTTCTTTTGTTTACCTTGCGGGGATGTCCAACACAATGACGAATCGGTCGGCACTCATGTAGTCCACAGGATAAACCAATATAGCATCCCACCGCTGGCACCTGAGGACGAGAGGAATTTAGTCATGCAAAAGCTGAAGGCATTTGGTGAGCAACACTTGATACGTAAACTTACACACAAATATGTCCGCTAGAGCAGCATTTCGATCATATCTTATCAATAATTAATATACATGGATATAATTCAGACCATTCTGGATTAAAGAATGGTATCCGCGAATTATCGGGGTACAGGGTTTTTATTGTGTCTTCACACTAACATACGGTAATGATATATCCCACTCGAGTCATAGATATACATTGTATTTTGATAATTATATAATTGTTCAATTTGGATTACTTCTTTAGGTGTATTACAGTGTATACTAAATATATTATAATTTAATATATTCACATATAAATGTATTTTGAACTTTACGTATATGAATAACATTTGTATAATAACGAACGAGATATAAACTTACCCTAACCTTAATTAAGTAGCTTTAACTTAAATCCATAACAGGTTATTGCAAATGCTGAGTTTTAATTGTGTTATTGTTTACTACTTATTAAAGGTATTTCAATGAAGAATGCCGTGTATACCACCATCGAAGGATACAAACGACTGATCTCGAATATACAGGTCTATTTGCTCTATCTTCTTACCTTCGTGACGTTAAAAAACGCACTCATGATTTCGTCATTGATCATACTTCTCATAGGAATGTTCATGAGCAGTTTTCCAGCTTACACCATCCTACCCTTTGAGGAAGGTATGTGTGATTAAATTGCTCTCGAACTGTTTTGAGGCTCCTTTCCTTTAATGAAAAGATAATTAGCTATATGAATCAACCACAGTTTAAACATTACAACGCAGATATTGTTCACTTAGTCTAGTCCTATAAATACTTTCGAAGACGGTACCTTCATCAATTTGCCCTGGTTTGAGGCCATTTTACAGCGCTATTAAAATGCCAATGGTCGCAAACGGTTTTAATTTATTCACAAACACCACATTGAAGATTTTAAAAAATTTAGTAATTGAGTTTGGAATCGTTGGTTCTATTATAGAATTATTTTTGAATTCTTGAAACATTTGCCGGGGTTTAACGGAAAATATCTTTGAAGTATGGTTATGTTTTCCCTTTTGTTTTGACCATTGGAGCAGTTGTAAAGAAAACATACTAGTAATTGAAATTCGTCTCATGACATCTCGTGAATTCGTTTATTTATGACAGGCTTGGTTTTAATCCTATCATTTGTGAATACATTGTAGTTTGAGAAAGGCATTCTTATTTTTGACATCAATGTAAATTGAACTTTTTCTCATATCAATATGCATATATTTCATTAATGAAAGTTTATAACTTCAATTTACCAATAAGAATAGCGATAGTGCGATTTTTTTATCATTTACAAAAGAACTGAACGCTAAGAGAAAATAAGAAATCATCGCTCACGACTCTGTTATTACTTTTTATTATTTTCAGTCAAAGCTGTGAGTTTGGTTTGTCGCCGCGGTAAACAAGAAGGAGTCTACCAGCAGGAACCGCCGATAAAAGTTAAGCAGCATAGAAATATTTGTTCGTTTAACGTATTTCACCACGACTTTCAAAATAGACGGAGGACACATTTGGTAGTCGACATAAACGTTGAAGTAGGCAAAAAACCATACTCTGTTGCTGGCGTCTTACAAAGGCTGTTAACAATAAAACTGTTTGACCTAAACAGGGAGCACGATATATATATCAAACAACGCAGCACGTACTGGTCTCTGTTTTGGTGTAGAACCCTCGCGATGGAACTAGCTCTATGTATAAGTAAAGATGATTATGAGAGAAATGTTCGAGAGGAGCAGAAGATAATTAGCTCGGTTAAGATAGGACAGAACTTTACGGTATCTTTTCTCTTTGTAGTAGATAATGACAGAAAGACAATGGAAATATCCTCACGTGCAGTAGATTGGAAAGATGAAGTTTTATTGCACAATTATTACAGAACACAACAATTACGAGTCTGGTTCTCCCTTGACGATACAAAACCTGACAAGGGTATATCGGCCAGAATAAGGAGTGGGTCAAATATTATAATCAATGATCTGCCGAAAGAGCATGTGTTAACTTATCTGGATCACATCATCCGCCTGTTATTGTATCAATTCCGCTACCTCTTTCATCTCGTTGGTGTAGCTCTCTCGTGACTGATTCAAACAGAAAAGTGACACTGTATCCTAGAATATATACTGCTATCCATATGTTCCGATACACTTTGCAGACAATATTTTGAAATTCAGTAAATATTATTATACTATTGTGTTTGTTATTTTTTGTCTGATAACATCTTATTATAATGGATTCAGTCGATACCATTATTGATGATCTACAAACCCTCAAAGGGCAATATTTTTGCAATGTCAAGTCTTTTAGAAATTTTGTTGAGATGAGAGCATGCATGTATTTTTCAAAGAATAAGGCAGATTCATTTCGTTATGGTATTATTTTTTAGAATATATTGGAAAAAAACAACCTCCTCCCATGGCTCTACCTTCAGAGAGGTGGGCTAGTTTCGAAAAAAATGCCATTATCACTGACAATTTAATAATCTTCCAGAAATTGCAAAGTTAAAGTTTGTGATGTACTTATAATATTTCAACAATAGCCAACACACATTGTCTGGAATCTACACTGTAGTTGAGAGGTACATTATATATCCCTTCATAATAATACCATCACTGATCTCATAGATAAATATTGAGTGACATGAATGATCCGTGTCGAAGGACAATATATTTTACTTTTCCATTTTATTTTTTGAGCAATAATATTGTGTCCTATCGCATTAAAATAATATTAAACCCGAAAAATGTGTTCCGATTAATCCTCATTTTCTTCAAACGTTTGGCGAAACCCCTTATGTTTGACATAAGAATACAGCCCTAACCTGAGCCTTATCTACCTCACAAGGAATTTCATAATGCGAGTAGAGGATCCTAATACTTTCTTATATCTAAATTTACGATTCGTTGTTTCTATTAAAACCATGCAAAAAAGAATTATCGTTCAAATGATTCCCTTCGTGCATTCAACTTAATATTGGGTTAATGAAACACGATTCTTGGGATTCAATTGCATTTTTAGCTCGATACACCTAAGTTGAATTATGATTCATGTAAATAAATTCGTGTTAAACATTCTTGACACTTTTTCACGTATATACGACCATATCCTGTAAACAATATTGATTTAAACAGAGACCCCAAACTGTTCCCGAAGTCTTCAAAACAAACTTGACGGAAATCTATATTCTTGACCAAATATAATCACGTCATAGACCATGCGTGTAACAAAATACATCTGGTACATAATACACATGTAAAGTTTCATAAGTATCGGATCAGTAGATTTCGAAAAAGGTAAGAGGTATGAATTATGATAATAACAACACACAAAATCAAGTCCCAAACTTTGTATCAGTGATCAAATGTCAGTTGTGCTTTTACAATTATGTAATATATAATTTTATCTTCGTTAAATGAAATATACAATGGAGCTACGCAACATGTACTTAATTTGTTATATTTGTTATGAGAGTTGCCTCTCTTCGTCTGAACCTGTACAATATCAACTCTTCATGTAATTACAACGCTTATTGTAATAACGCTTATAGTAAGAACATTTGCTTTTTGATTTATGTCAGGGAAAAATAATCGCCAATTAGCTGATGCATGTTTTACGAACGTTACAGAAGACCAAATACCAAAAAGAATCTTTCTCTGGTATGGCAACACCGAGGCGTCAAGGAGGTAGAAAGAGGGGAAAACAAAGGACAGAGTGAAAGACAATAAAAAAAGGAAATCCTTCTAAAACTTCAAATGAAGGTCCAATGTTGGGACAGCTTGTTGGCAAATTACCGACATGTAGCCATCATAGATGTACCGATTGAGGTTTATTAATGTTTTCTTCAACAACTGCATCATCATTCCCCAAAGATTTTCTAAACTTTATTGTTACATTGTAGATACTGCTTTGCTCTTAGTTGTGCATTTTGTTCAAATTTAGGGAACTGAGGAAGGAAGGTCGTTATATTTTGGTAATACCAGATGTCGATCGGATAGACAGTCAAGAAGCATAAATGACGAAAAGGGAGGTCAAGGTCACGCGGATCGACAGGTGTCCACATTTTTTGGCTCCGACAAATTTTCACTTTTTGTCGATCTTATACCTTTTGGAAAACGACCAAATTTGGATTATGTCTTACTGACGTCATAGGAAGTCAGATTTTCGCTTTGCTATCAACAAATTTTTTGGGGAAAAGTGAGGTTTGGACATGGAAAGAAACACAATGGTATAGTGAGTCGCCGCGGTGACAACTGCTAACGGACACGCCTGTGTACGTAAATTGTATAGGTTGGATCTACCTGTGACTTTCACTACACACCGCTAACATATAAGGATTTTTTTTTCGAGATCTGGGTTTCTCTAGAACGTGAAGATGGGACCAACAAGTAGATCTTCTACGTCATCAGCCAAAAACAGTGAACAGTCTATCACTCAACGATTAGACGATATCACCAAAATTTTATCTAACATGGTGACGAAGTCGGACATCGACAAGAAGCTGTCCAGTCTCAAAGATGAGTTAAAAGATGACATTCGAGCGGAAAATAAGGAACTCGTGGAGTCGCTACAGTCAAGAATTACAGACTTAGAAGAGGAAAATGAGAACTTAAGAGAATCAGTTAGCTATCTGGAAAACCAAGTATTAGAACTTCAAGAAAGTAAGACAGAGTGTGCAGCTAAATATAATGATTTAGAACAACAAGGCAGAAAAAATTCCATCAGAATTTTTGGATTGGAAGACACGAAGGAGAATGAAACAGTGGAAGAATGTGTGGAAAAAGTTGTTAAGTTCGCAAAAACTAAGCTGAAAGTGCCTCTTCACACAGACGACATCGATATCGCCCACAGACTAGACAGGTTCAATTCCAGTAAAAGGAGATCCGTGATCGTGAAATTTACTCACCGAAGGAAAAAACATGTGGTTCTGAGTGCCAGGAGTTAACTAAAGAACTCGCAATACACTGTGTCCGAGGATCTTACGAAAATTAACCAGGAGAGGCTGCGCCAGGCATACAGACTTGAATGTGTACAGAACACGTTTAGTATAGACGGGAAACTGTTCGCCGTACTAAAAACCAAAACCCAGAGAGACAAGAATAAGATAAGGAGAATCTTACATGACACTCCACTTACTGAAGAGTACCTGATGAATGACTCAAACTTTAGACGCACCACTTAGTTACGATCATTTGTAATTTTTTATCGGCTAATGGACATAACCGTGTTATCCGCGGTAGCCGATTGAAAAGGGAAAAAACTGCGTAAAGTGTATATAGACTTATATTTGTAGAAGTTTTTTTGTGTTTGTGTTATTTTCGGTTGGGAGTATCTATTGGAGTATATTTTCTATACACAGGTAAGGTTACGCACTAGTGATCTCATTCTATCTTTTCTTACGATACTGTATAGATAGCAATACTCATTTGATACCAACCCTTGTATAATTTTCATAATGATTTCAGTTTATACATATTATTAGACATCCGAAAGAAATATAATTATATATTTGTGCATGCAATATATGATTAACAGACGATGTCTTTTACTTTTCCGGATCTTTTTCTCCGCCTCCCTTATTGTAAGCCGTTCCGGATTCCATTACCCGGTTTTTGGATCTAATTTCCCAGTATAACTTCCGGTCTATCGTATTTACTTCCGGTTAAGCAGGTGATGTTACGGAAATGAAAAGGTGTGTAAGTTAGCAGTTGTCAACGATTTTGACCAAATATGTTCTTTTTAGATATCTTTTCTTTACTCTTCTCGTTCATTTCTTTCCTTTCTCCTCCATGGGATGTTGAATTTCTCTTACAATACTACTTCATAAAATGTCTATATAGTAAAGTAACGTTGCTGTTACACTACAAGCTAAGTTACCTCGCTATAGAGCACGTGGAATGGTTCACTGTGGAAGTCACTGTATATCACCACGGGTCGCTGGACAGGTCAGGATAAGGTGATGATATAGCAGTCGAATACATGTCCAATAGAATATACTGGCTTAGTGTCCTAGCTAAAAGCCCAGAGCACTAAGGAAACTGGCACTACTTACGTAGAGATATACTGGCTCCGTTAAAAACAGAGGACGTCTAACACACGTGTGGTCCCGCGGCCGACCAGGTGTGAAGAGACGCTTACACGGTTCACGGGGTTGATCTTTACCTGACACGGGCCAGTTGACCGTCACGCACTTCCGGCGGCGTAAACAATGTGGTCAACTCGGCCCGAGACACTACATTCCTCCCAACTTTATAATGAAAGTCCTTGATGGTCGGAGGCTTCGTAATGGTTATATAAAGATCTTCCGAGTCCTGATCAAATTCCTATATAAATTGACTCTGCACACTAAAAGCGTTGCCATGAAGTCACTCTGGGTACTACTGTTGTTTGGTTCCTCCAAAATGGAGGAATAAGTAGGGATAAAATCCCTTTTGACAGTAAAATCCTAGGTTAAGGTTTGGATTGTCTCTAAAAAGACACACCACCCTGTAAAATACATGGATGTAATCCTGACCTTGATGGCAATGATATGATAAAACACCATCTGAGTTTACCAACTTTTCTATTCCACCAGTAGTACTTAGCTTCTCCTTGTCCAGGTTCTGATCCATCCAGTAGATATTTCCGGATAAACTGGAGGTCTGCATCTTTTCCTAATCTGGAGCTGGTTGTCTAGAAGCGCTATATCGAAACTTGATCCATCCGTGTGATCTGTCATCTTTAAGTCCACTGTCATGTCTACCACAATCAGGATGTGGATAGTCAAGGAAAACCGAGGAAGCCGTATTTACCTGATGACTCCCCGGAGTTTGACTCGCAGAAGGTGGTTGGCCAATACAAATGGCCCTGTCATCTTTAAGCCGACTGTCATGGCTACCACAATCAGGGTGTGGATAACCAAGGAAAACCGGAGTAGCCCTATTTACCTGATGACTACCCGGAGTTGACTTGCAGAAGGGGGTTGGGTCGAACTGGCATCTTTAAGTCCACTGTCATGGCTACCACAATCAGGGTGAGGATAGCCAAGGAAAACCGGAGTAGCCCTATTTACCTGATGACTACCCGGAGTTTGACTCTCAGAAGATATACTGGCATGCATGTTCAGGGGACACTCAAGGAAACTGGTAGGCTTATTTTCTTTACCGGCAGAGTTACACACGGAACCAGCCGTGGCACTTTCGTACGGGCGTTGATCGCTAGCAGGAAAACTGTCATGAGTGCCTTGACATGCAAGATAACTGTCATGTTCACCTGGAGGGTGAGCAAGGTAACTCGAACAACTCAAGAATGAATTGACCCCTGGCATGAGTGTCGAGTTGATTGTCCATTTAGGAGGCTCTATAGGGCTAGAGTCCCCTAACCGGTCTTGCGGATCTAATGTGGCCACATTGTTGGTACCTACAAGGTACCCCTTATCACCGCAAGTCTTACTTCCCGTCAGGGCGGTTACGTCGTCTACTTCCAGTGAGAATTCGCCCCACTGTCTGTCAGCACGCTTACAATAATTGCAGCCTCCACAGGGCAAGTTTTCAGGCTTGATTCCAGCTATGTACGATGGGCATGGAGTCAGTTCATCCGGGATTCTGGATAGCGCGTCCGCATTTCCATGTTTGGTTCCGGGTCTGTGCTTCACAATCATATGGTATTGAGAAAGTTCCTCCATCCATCGTGCAAGCTGTCCCTGCGGCTCCTTAAATCGTAGCAGCCATGTTAGACTTGAATGGTCCGTCCTGACGGTAAACTGTCTACCTAAAAGGTAGTACTTAAACTGTCTTGTAAATCTCACAATACTAAGCAATTCCTTCCGAGTGGTGCAATATCTTTCTGTTCGGCTGTGAGAGAGAAACTGCTAAAAGCAATAACTCTCTCAACCCCGTCTTGTACTTGATTCAGCACCCCTCCAATCGCTACATCCGAGGCATCTGTGTCTAAGATGAATGGATCCTTAGTATTTGGCAATGCTAAGATGGGAGGTCCTGTCAGCACCTTCTTAAGACTATCGAAGGCCTGTTGCTGTTCTGCGTCCCAATGAAATTTATTCTTTCCTGTGAGATTATACAAGGGTTGAGCTAACTCGGCGAAGTCCTTAATAAAGGAACGATGATAGTTCACCAATCCGAGAAACCGCTCCACATCTTTAGAGGACGTTGGTAAAGGCCAATTAGCTACCATGCTGGTGTCTGTATCCGACATCGCTATCTGGTCCTTTCCTACTATCCGACCTAAAAACTCGACTTCCGGTTGGAAAAGTAGACACTTTTTTGGTTTTAATTTCATCCCATGTTGTCTGAATCTTTCCAACGTTTCTCTCAAATTACTGAGGTGTTCCCTGAAGGTGTGTCCTAATACTAGGATGTCGTCCAAAAAGGCGAGAACTGTTTTCCAGGTGAGACCCCGCAAGATGAGATTCATTGCACGAGAAAATGTAGCGGGAGCGTTAGTCAGACCAAAACCCATACGAACATGTTCAAATAATCCGTATTTTGTAAGAAACGCCGTTTTCTTTCGATCCGTGTCCTTAACCTTGATTTGCCAATACGCGTTGTTGGCGTCTAGTTTGGAGAACCACGAACTTCCAGCTAGGGTGTCCAAACAATCCTCAACTAATGGTAGTGGAAAGGTGTCCTTAACAGTGACATCATTGAGCGCCCTGTAATCAATGCACCAACGCATTGAGCCGTCCTTACGTCTGACGAATACAGGTGCTGACGCCCACTCCGACATGGACTCCTGGATGACACCTGCGTCCAGCATTTTCTTAAGGTGAGCCTCCTCCTCCCCGGCAAATGATGCTGGCGTGCGACGCATTCGCAATTTAACAGGCTTGGCGTCGCTGGTGTCCACTGCATGCTCAATTTTGTCAAAAGTCCCGAGATCAAATTCATTCTTAGCGAAAACGTCCGAATAATGACGGAGAAGTTCAACTAAGTCCTTATTCTGAGATTCTGTCAAATATTTACTAGAATCAACAGCTAATTTCTGGAGATGCTCGGGTACCTTCCCAGTATCGGATGAGGTTTTGGTTTTGTCTGACTCGCTAACGTTGCGACATGTTGTCCTCTCATTTGTATGCCTCTGAATAGGTCTGGCGCTTATATCGGAGCGAATAAAATCCGCTGTTTCGGGGTTAAAATAATCCCGAACCTCAAAAGCGTTAGCTAGTAATTCTCCTTTCTTAATGGTCCTAAAATTGTCGCCTAAATTTACCAAACAAACAACGGGCTTAGTATGGGCATTACGAACTATTCGGGGTACTAGAAGATCCAGGTTCCCACTAGGCTCGATGCAATAATCCTCCAAGTCCGCGTTCATTTTACCGGTTACTCTGACGACAGTGTTGGGTGGTACTACAAGTTTCCTTTCAGCTGTAACCCTGGCAATTATTGGTCTGTCATCTCTGAATTTCGTGTTTAAGTACACCCTCTCCTCCCCTATCAGAAGAGTATCTGTTTTCATATCGTGGATGGTGCCCCATTTGTGTAGGAGATCATGTCCTAATAACATTTCATCACTGATGGGGGCCACATACACGCTTTCCTTAAACACGCTGGAACCAATTTTCAGACTAATTGGCGCAATCCAAGTGCCATTCAGAGAAGATTCTGTGTCCGCCAAGTGCATTACAACATCTTTCAACTTCTTAGGTTTTTTCCGAAGTCTGTCAAATACAGATGTGGAGATAATAGTCATCTCTGCTCCGGAATCAATCCTGGCTGTAATGGGTACCTCTCCAACTGTGACCTTAACTAATGAGGAGCTAGCACAAATCCTATTGATATAAACAACCTCAGGTTTAGAGGTGACACAAAATGCATCATCTACTGTACTAAAAGCACCAGTAGCCTCTGAGTTAACAGGTTGTGAAATTGGTAAAGAAGAAGAAATATCTAGCAAAACATTTGCTGGATCGGTTGAAACAACCATGGGAGTAGTAGGCATGGGGTTAAAAACCTCCATAGAGGTAGCACACCACAGTAAGACAGCCTGGCCATGGGCATTTTTTTTGTTAAGCAAATAACTCCTGTATTATGATATGTATAAAAAATGAAAAAATAAATGTACACTATAATTGGTATATCCAGTATGAAGTAGTACATACAGGCTTCACATTTATTAAAACAAAAATCAATAAATTGGTTCCGGATTTTAAATATCCGGATTTTCCGAACGTGTGTTTACACAGGAAATTTAGTTTGGCCTACAGCGCAAAATGGAAGCCCACAGAAAAGGTAAGATAGCGGAAAAACTTAATTTACAACATATGTCCAAACAAGATTAATTCTGTCTTTGGGATAGAGATATTTAATTTTAAATAGGTTTCAGAAAAAAAATTGTGTAGAGAATTGTGCCATTTTGGGTCAAATATCATAATATTTTGCAATTTTTGAGAATTTTTTAAGCTGTTACCATGGTATTCACAGCTCTAAAAATCACAGAAAATATCAGTTTACTTATCCTTCAGAGCTCTATTAAAATTGCAAATGTTGTACAGATTTCAAATATATATACTTTATTAGAGGTTATATGTAAGGTTAACTGGCAATGTTTACATATCTAAAGCATGTGCCATATTTTTCAGAATTTGGCATTTTTACTGTACACTGCTACCTTATAAGGGCTGAAAAATGTTATTTTTTGGAAATTGTCCTTAATTATGCTTGATTAAGCTTCATTTTAGTTCATTATTGCTCAAAAATGCATAAAAACAATTTAAAACTTGTTTATTATCAGGCTTGTCATATTAGAGGAATAAAGGGAGGTAACTCGCATATTTACCCATTTTAAGGGTGGGTTAATTAAGCATAATGTTAATGAGTCAGTGTAAATTGAAAAGATATTCTATGTTTTATAACAAACCCAAAATAACTTATTGGGTATCTAACAAACCATATAGACTGAATTCTGGTTTGTTTTACCTGATTTATTACCCCGTATCCATGGAAACTATTACAGTAAGTGTTATTTTTTGAAATATTTGGTGAAACCATTATTTTCAATTTATTTATACATTGGTAAGCATGTAATTTCAATTGATGGAGTGTACGGTTGATACAATATTGTCAATTATTGTCACTTCCTTCGGTAAAGCAGAAAAAATAGCATTTTCCGCATAAAATGGGATCAGCGGACACCTTCATATGATCATTGGTACATATCTGAATTACCGGGGTGGAAACAGATGACTGTGATGTCATAGGCATGACATTTTGAAATCTTGGATGTCATGTCATGATTTATCAGTTAGAATATTGCATGTGTTGCTAAGCTGAGGTTTGGAAAGGAATTTGGTTATTTATTATGACACATTGAGTATTTATGACGTCATAGATACCATCTGATGACGTCATAGTTACTGATGACGTCATGGTAACTATGACGTCATATTACAAGGCTAAATTTGATAGTTGTATAGTATTTTTTGCTTGATTACATGCACAGAGACTCAAAGTACCACATTCAACTCAAAACACAACTTTATTCAAGAGATATACAGAATTATGGGAGTTTTCATCTTTAAAATTACCTCCCCTTATTACTGGATTGGGAGAAAAAGTTGTCAAAATACACCTCTCAGGGAAATCAGCAATACTCGGTGACTATTAAAGATACACAGTAACCCGATATGTCATTTTGTTCGTCGGAACATATTCTAGACATTCATGGGGTTTTTAGTAAAATTAGAATTAACAAAAGTGATGTATAAGGTAGCACACCACAGTAAGACAGCCTGGCCATGGGCAATTTTTTTGTTAAGCAAATAACTCCTGTATTATGATATGTATAAAAAATGAAAAAATAAATGTACACTATAATTGGTATATCCAGTATGAAGTAGTATATACAGGCTTCACATTTATTAAAACAAAAATCAATAAATTGGTTCCGGATTTTAAATATCCGGATTTTCCGAACGTGTGTTTACACAGGAAATTTAGTTTGGCCTACAGCGCAAAATGGAAGCCCACAGAAAAGGTAAGATAGCGGAAAAACTTAATTTACAACATATGTCCAAACAAGATTAATTCTGTCTTTGGGATAGAGATATTTAATTTTAAATAGGTTTCAGAAAAAAAATTGTGTAGAGAATTGTGCCATTTTGGGTCAAATATCATAATATTTTGCAATTTTTGAGAATTTTTTAAGCTGTTACCATGGTATTCACAGCTCTAAAAATCACAGAAAATATCAGTTTACTTATCCTTCAGAGCTCTATTAAAATTGCAAATGTTGTACAGATTTCAAATATATATACTTTATTAGAGGTTATATGTAAGGTTAACTGGCAATGTTTACATATCTAAAGCATGTGCCATATTTTTCAGAATTTGGCATTTTTACTGTACACTGCTACCAGAATCCATATCTAGGCCTAAATCTACAAGTGGCTCAGGGGCTTGGCCCGTAGTCCTGGGCCCTACTAGTTTAAAGAATCGGTAGAGTTCTTTGCCTTCTTGACCTTGTCTGGGTTCTTCTCACACCACTTTTTGTAGCGGCGGCAGTCTTTTTTCATATGGCCTGCTCCTTTACAAAAGAAGCAGGTTATTTCGTTGGACCCAGACTGTCATTGAGCCTGTAGATTGGACTTCCCCAGTTTAGCTGCAAGTTTGTTGACCTCCTTCTCAATTAGAGCTTTAATCTCATCTTGAGAAGACTTCACTGCATTGACTGAGGTTTCCTCCCTTCCTTTTTTCTTCTTTCCATCCACGGCCTGGCTAACATACTGATATTGTTTCATCAGGTTCAGAGCTCCTTCCATGGACCGTGGTCTGCTGAGAAACACATGTTTCCCTGCGTCTTTGTCAGTGCTCCCTTGGCAAAATCTGGAAATGGCCTCGGAACGGGCATGTTTCTCCGGTAGGTGACGAAATGCGGGTGTGGCGAGGGTCATAACTCTATCGGCCCAGTCATCGAGTGACTCGTCATTCTTCTGAGTGGCCTGTTGGAATTTGACCGTCGACGTCTCGGGTAATTCCTTAGCACCAAAACGTCCCTCCAATTTCTTCATAATTGTACGGAAAGAACATTCCCGTCCCATGCCGACATTCATCGTGAAATAATCCAAGGCCTTACCATCTAATGCCCACGTCAGGTAGTCACGGCATTCTCCCTCTGACCAGTGAAGGACCGTACGGAAACTGTCAAACTTCTGCTTGAATGACAGCCAGTTTGTTGAACCATCATACTTGAGGTTTTTCGGTAGCTTCTGTGGCTTACCCCGTGGTCCCAAGCTATGATAATCATCTCCACTGGACTCGCTACCAGAACTTGAGGTGTCGAAATAAAATCTCGACTTCTCACGACTGGAGCGAGTGTGATGACCGCGACTGCGATGACGCGAAACAGAGCGCTTGTGGCGACGCGAAACAGAGCGATCGCTGTGACCTTTCCTTGAAGGAGACCGAACACTCCGGCTAGTGCTCATACGGTCATGACGACATGGCGAATATCCTCGGTGCCTAGAAGAACTAGGTTGCCTTCTAGACCTGGATGTTGACCTGGAGTCATGACGGCGCCTATGGTGTCCAGACCTACCCTTTGAACTGGCTCTAGTATCTGATGGTGACCTAGTTTTGTGATGATGCATCGGCTTTCCAGGTGACCTCGATGACCTTGATGATCTTGGTTTAAGAGACCTGAAAGACGATGTCCCTTTGCTAGGTGACCTCGAAGACTTACATGACCTTTGAGGTGTCTTGTCCGACCTCGATACTTGGACACTAGCTTTGTCCTCAGTTGGGTAGTAGCTGGGCGCATGACTGGGTGGGGGTTGACTGGATACTTCGGGTCGATTTAACCAGAGTGAACTAAGTCGATGCCTAGTCATCTCATCATATGAAGATGGCGGCTCCAACTTCATAGGTATATGTAACTTGGCTGACTCTGGCTGCTTAGACTTGGGAATGGCCCCCATTTCCTGTTTGGGGTCAAATACCGGGACATCTGGATAGTCCATTGGCATTAAATCCATGCTGTTGACAGGTTTCACCAAAGTATTAACTGGTGACCATTTTTTGTCTGTATCGTCAACACCCGTGTTATATAAAATACGCGTGGGATTCCCTACATTAGGGAACCCAACCATGTTGGCGCGAGACATGGGATCAAATTCCGATATTTCTGAAAATTCCAGAGTCCCATGTCTCTGCATTGACGGCTGCGATGTGGTAATAGGTACCTGGGGTGGGGCGAGAACTGGGGTTAGGAATTCCCCCATGTCCAATAAATCAGCAAACTCCGGTGACTTATGGGACTGCCTGCCTGGCTCTCCAAAATAAATAGAGTCCCATAACTCCTGACTTGGTTTTCTGCCACCAAAAGCCGCTGTAATGTGCTCTGCGGTTAATTTCCCATAATTAAATCTCATATTAATTAGGGTCCTTGCACGTGTCTCCCCTATTCCAGGTAAATACCGGACCATATCTTCAAAAGTTGCCGTGTTTATGTTTCTAGCCGGAAGCGACGCCATTTTAACCGGAACTGACGCCATTTTGATGAAACAGTAGAGGTTGGATATTTTTTATTCAAAAAATAGGCATACAATAAATACAAAATTCCACCGTAAAAAATACTCCGTATCATAAAATAACACAGGAATATGTGGTGTAGAATAATGTTGTGCAATGAAAATGATACAAATTTAATCCTCGTATTATAAAATAACACACAGGAACGGTATCATGAATCTGTAAACCACGTGACTGCTGGCTGAGGAACAATTCGATAAAATCGTAATTGAAACCACAGAAAAATCAGGAAAACTGCGCGAAAATTGATAAATACAGGACTCAATGAATAAACATTAATTTATCAATTACTAGCCAATACTTCTGACACCATTAAAGTAACGTTGCTGTTACACTACAAGCTAAGTTACCTCGCTATAGAGCACGTGGAATGGTTCACTGTGGAAGTCACTGTATATCACCACGGGTCGCTGGACAGGTCAGGATAAGGTGATGATATAGCAGTCGAATACATGTCCAATAGAATATACTGGCTTAGTGTCCTAGCTAAAAGCCCAGAGCACTAAGGAAACTGGCACTACTTACGTAGAGATATACTGGCTCCGTTAAAAACAGAGGACGTCTAACACACGTGTGGTCCCGCGGCCGACCAGGTGTGAAGAGACGCTTACACGGTTCACGGGGTTGATCTTTACCTGACACGGGCCAGTTGACCGTCACGCACTTCCGGCGGCGTAAACAATGTGGTCAACTCGGCCCGAGACACTACAATAGCAATGGGTGATATCTCCATTCTGTCGGCAAACTGCCAGGGTTTAGGCGACCGACTAAAGCGAAAAGACATGTTCTCCTTTTTCCGTGACAAGAAATGTAATATATACTGCATACAGGATACACATTTCGTAGAGGATTATGAAAATATTATTCGGAACGAATGGGGCTATGATTGTTTTTTTAGTTCGTTTAAGTCAAACTCTAGAGGGGTAGCTATCATGTTTAATAACAATTTTGAGTTTAAAGTTAAAAAGGTAAAAAGAGATACAAACGGTAATTTTTTAGCTATTGAAATTGAGACTGAATCAGTAACTTTTACACTAATTTCAATTTATGGACCGAATTCAGACAACCCAGATTTTTTTAATAACCAGTTGAAGGAAACTATTGAATCTTTCGGTAACGAAAAAACGGTAGTATGTGGTGATTTTAACCTAGTTCTAGATCCTGACATTGACTATGATAACACATACAAAAACACTCTAAATCCGCATGCACGAGAAACACTTTTAGAATTAATAGAACATGAAAATCTTATTGATGTATATAGACAGTATTATCCTAATCATAGGAGATACACTTGGAGAAGAAAAAACCCACTGAAACAGTCTAGGCTCGATTTTTTTCTTATTTCAGAGAGTTTGTTACCTAGCATAAAAAGTACTTCAATAGAGCCAGGATATAGATCAGACCACTCCTTTCCTAAAATCTCTCTTAAATTTAATAAGTTTACTAAAGGCAAAGGTTTATGGAAATTCAATAATTCTCTATTACATGATCTAGAATATATAGAATTGGTAAAAGATATCATCTTGGATACAAAAAAACAATATTCTTTGCCTGTTTATGATCATGAACATATTGACCAAATTTCAGATGCGGAATTGCAATTAACCATTACTGACCAACTATTTTTAGAAGTTCTTTTAATGAATATCAGAGGTAAGACTATATCCCACTCCTCTTATAAAAAAAGAGAAAGAAATAGACGAGAATATGAATTAAAAAGTACCATTCAAAATCTTGAAAATAAAGAGAACATAGATATAGTAGAGATAGAAAGTAAGAAAAAGGAATTAGAACAGCTGAGAATCCTGAAATTGAAAGGTAGCTTAGTGAGGTCAAGAGCACAATGGACTGAGGAAGGGGAGAAACCGACAAAATATTTTTTGGGGCTGGAAAATAGAAACTTCACCTCTAAAATAATTCCTAAAATTGAAACAGATGAAGGAACTATCATTACAAAGCAAGAAGAAATTTTAGAAAGAGTTAAGTTATTTTATGAAAATCTCTACAAGGAAAATGGCACTTTATTAGATATTGATATTGAAGAATACCTCAACTTTGTAAACATTCCTAAACTCTCTGCTGAAGAAGCAGAAAAATTAGAAGGTTTAATTTCTCTTGAAGAAGCCGGCAATTTTCTAAAAAATATGAAAAACAATAAGAGTCCTGGGTCTGATGGGTTTACTGTAGAGTTTTTTAAATTTTTCTGGAATAAATTGGGAAATTTTGTTGTAAGATCTTTAAATTATGGTTATGCACATGGAGAATTATCTGTCACACAGAGACAAGCTATAGTCACCTGTCTACCTAAAGGAGATAAACCTAGACACTTTCTAAAAAACTGGCGTCCTATTTCGTTATTGAACATTACTTATAAAATAGCATCCGGGGTTATCTCATGTAGAATCAGAACAGTATTAGACAAACTTATTAGTAGGGACCAAACTGGATTTCTATCGGGGCGTTATATCGGAGAAAACACTAGATTACTCTTTGATTTGATGCAATTTACAGAAGACAATAATATACCAGGCATGATACTAATGATAGATTTCGAAAAAGCTTTTGACTCAGTTTCGTGGAAATTCATTGAAAATGTCTTAAATTATTTTGGTTTTAAAGATAATATAGTTTCTTGGTTTAAAACTCTACATAAGAATGTATCGGCCACCATCAATCAGGGGGGTAATTTATCTACCTTTTTCGATATAAAAAGGGGTTGTAGGCAGGGGGATCCAATAGCACCATATATATTTATCTTATGTGCCGAGGTTCTAGCTATTAAAGTGAGAAATAACAAAAAAATTAATGGTATTAAAGTGGGTGATTTCCCCATACTTCTCTCTCAGTATGCTGACGACACTTTTTTCACACTTGATGGATCACAACAATCATTATCTGAATCTCTGAACGAACTAAATACCTATGCAGATCTCTCAGGGCTTAGAGTAAATATTGATAAGACACAGATCATATGGATAGGGTCAAAAAAATATAGCCAGGACATACTTATGCCTGAACTTAATCTACAGTGGGGACGGGAACGGTTTAGTCTACTTGGGATAGAATTTGATGTGAACCTCCATGCTATGCCAAAGATCAATTATGACAAGAAAATTGTAAAACTTAAAACTCTTGTAAATACTTGGAAAAGAAGAAACCTCACACCGATAGGGAAGATACACATAATTAAATCTCTTTTTATTTCACAATTCATCCACCTTTTTACAGCTCTGCCTAATCCAGATGAAAAAACATTCAGCATTATTAACACTATTCTATTTGAATTCCTATGGAACAGTAAAGTAGACAAAATCAAGAGAGAAACGGTTGTCCAAGATATCATAAATGGCGGTTTAAAAATGGTTAATATCAAGGCTTTCGCGGACTCATTAAAACTAAGTTGGATTAGAAGACTTTATCGTACACCAGGCAAGTGGTCCTTGATATTAAATACTAGTGTAAATACTAATGTTTTGCTAAATATTGGAGGTGAGTATATACAAAAATGCCATAAGAATTGTACTAATAAATATTGGAAGGAGGTTTTTAGAGCATGGTATAAATTACATATTTCCTTAGAAACTACTATTCCTAAGGATAATTCAATTTTACAAGCACCTATTTGGTTTAATAGGAATATTACTATATCAGGTAAACCAGTTTTTTACAATCAGTGGTACAGAAAAGGAGTAATAAATGTAGTGGATATGTTGGAATCTGATAGTATTGAATCTTTTCTAAGTTATAAAGATTTTGTTCAAATATATGATATAACAACTAACTTCCTTCAATACCAAGGACTTGTATCTTCCATTAAAAGATTCATTGCTGATAGGTTACCATTTGAAAATACGGTTGTGCGGCCAATAATACCTTTTTATATTCAGATTATTTTGAGGAACCAGAAAGGTACAAAAGGTTTTTATAAATTGTTAAACATAACTAAAGCAGAACCAACTGGTAAAGCAAAATGGGGGGGACAATTTGAACTAACTCGTAAAGATTGGGAAAATATTTACAAATTACCATTCCAGGTAACAAAAAATACTAAGCTTCAATGGCTGCAATACAGGATTACTCATAACATTTTAACTACCAATTCAAGACTGTTTAAGGCAAGACTAGTTATCAGTCCCTTATGCAACCTATGTAACTATGAAAGAGAATCAGTCAGTCATGTTCTATGGGAATGCCAAGAAGTTCAAAAACTCATACAGACACTAGAATCACTTCTTGATGCATTGTTTATTCCCTTTTCTATCAATAAACAATCCTTTCTGTTTGGAATTACTAGTTACAATAGCCCAAGTGTTCGAGTTGATAATGAAATAATTTTGATAATTAAACACTACATCTACACAACACGATGCCTGCATAGTTCTCTGAATATCAATACTTTAGTAAAAACTATACAAAGTCATTATTCTGTGCAAAAATATATTTCAAATAGCAAAAATAACACTTTAAGATTAAAATTTATGAATGAATGGAGAAAATGGGAAAATCTTATTAAACTTGAAATCTAATCCTGACATTGTGCTGACAATAACACCTGTACACTGTAATTCGGATAAGAAGGAATTCATCATCCCATGACCTCACTCTATCTCTCTCTGCTTTATCCCTTTCCTTTTTTGTTGTCTCCTTTTTTTTTATTTTTTTTTTTTTTTTGCTAAATGATTTATATATAAGTCAAAATATCAAGTAGACTATTAAATGCAATTATGTGTGAATATGCATGAGTATGTGTGTGAGAGTATATGTTAGTGTGTGTGTGTGTGTGTGTGTGTAGGTAAGGTAGTTAGTTAGTGCACATTTAAGTAATTTTGAATGTGTATACATATGATATTGTTTTGAATGTGTATGTGTGTTTTGTGTGTATATGCTAGATTTAAATGGTGCAGTCAGTGTGGAGCCTGGTCAATGGTGCCGATGACTCAGTTGATGTGGCAAGAGTTGATATGACCAACACAGAAGCTGAGCCCTCGACAGGATTGATCAGGCTACCAGGAAACTGAATATGTATGTAGGTGTGGATGGATGTATGTTTATCAGAATATGTATACAGGTATAGGAGTATGTTTGGTTTGTATGTATTTATCCTTGTAGTTAAATTGATGTTGATGATGAGTATGATGATGATGATTATGGTTATATGATGATTAGTATGATGATGAGTAAAATGATGATGATGATGATTATGATGATGACTATATATACATGATATCATGATGAGATTATGATGATGATGCTGATGATTTAAGGTTTATTATTATCATTATGATGATGAAGAAGATAAGAATATGATGATGATGATGATGACTATGATGATGATGATATCAGGATGAGATTGTGATGATGACTAATGATGATGCTGATGATGATGTTATGATGGTAATGATTCTTAGGATGATATGATTGTGAAGATGAGAATATGATATAATGATGCTGATATGATGATGATGATGGTGATGATGATTTTAGGATGGTTATGAGTATGATGATTATGATGATAATGATTTGTAGGATGATTAGTATGATTATGATGATGATGATGAGATTATGATGAAGATGCCTTTGAGGATGATTATGATGATGATGATGGGGATGAGTATGTTGAAGATGACGATTAGTATGATGATGATTAGTATTACGATGATGATTTTAATGTTTAAGTAGGATGATGAGACTATGATGATGAAAAATATAAGTAATGATGACATTGAAGATGATATTAAGAATATATGTGGATAACAAACCAGTCATACTGGAATCGATGTGCGTTTGTGTGTGTGACTTTTATATATTTATGTACTGATAATGTCTTAAAAATAAAACAAATATAAAAAAAATAAATGACGAAAAGACCAAGAACATAGCTGTTGATTGGATGTTAAACAATACTAAATCAAACTATTGTGATTTTGGCTGGTTTCTAGTATACCATTTAACTACCTTTCTAAACAGTATAATACTCATTCAGCTGTACCCCTAACCCTCCCTTGGAAAATCCCTGATGTTTTAGTGTAGGAACAGCAATGATGGCTGAAAGGTTCAATTAACTTTAGTAACTTAAATTGAAAAACAGAACAGGAAAGGAAATAGGTATTTTAAAATAAATCACGTGATCAATGAGGACATCAAATCAATTTTGACTTGTTCAATGTTCTAGTCAACGTTTAGTCGCCGTTTACGGTGACCATGCAGCGTGGCAGCTGCAGGTTTATTCTTAAGATTTATTTTCGCCTTTAGAAGAAATGTATTAGACAATTCAATTCTTTATCATCTTGTTGTGTACTTTTGATCCCACAGTACTGTACAAATGGGAAAAAAGCATGAGCCGTGTGATAGCTGTAAACACAAAGATCTCGTTCTGTTGCTAAATGGCTAATTTCATTTCAATTCAATTGCGTGGAAATGTTTTTAAATGGTTTGAACTATCTGTTGGCTATAAATCGAATTCGTTGTTGTCTTGACTGATACCTGGACTCTAAGCAATGTAATGATGGTGCTCTTTTCCTAAAATCACACCTTCGTATAACAGGGACCAGAACTGAACAGAATTTTATCGCAAGACACTGCCTGTTTATTTTCACATCAGAACGAAGTCGTGGAATGAAGCAATAGATGAGTCAGATTGGATTTTGATAGAGTATTTATCGGTGTTTAATTGATATTAGAGTTCTCCCACAAGCTTTATAGGATGAAATGATCCTGTTGTGGTAAATATCGGGTACAATTACTGTATTCTTAAAAAGTAAATCAACTGAGAACATTTGATCAGGCTAAAGGAATGATGAACTAATGAACGATTGTTGTCGCATCTAAATGTTATGATAGATGGCTCCTGTTTACAATATACGTACATGGACCCTGGTCCATGAAGTAGCTGTGTCTGATTTATATAGTGGTGATATCGGTGTTCATTTCTCAGAGCTAGGACCGGTAAGTAGAAAACCAGGAACTGACAGTATCTCAAAGGGTTCATTTGTATAAAGATTAATATTACAATCTAATGGAAGCTCGCCCGAAAGAAGATTAATCTGACACATTAACGATACGTTGGTCATAGCAATCAAAGTTACTTCCCTTTAAGCAGTTTTGAAATTTTGACCAAAATATAGAATTTTTTTTCGGTCTCTGATACTGGGTACTTCGGTATCTAGTGACCTATCAGAGGAGCGAGTGCAGTGTTTTATATGTTTTGTTTTTATAGCTTGAGCAGCGGACATAGCAGTAAGACCAACAACAATAGTAAAGAGTAGATAGAAAACAGCGATGGATCAATCGGAAATGTTTTTCCCTTTTTGTTACTTAATTTTGGATGTTTTTAAATTCAGAATTAGATATAAATACTATGGTTGTAACAATATCTCTCATTATTCTTATTTGTTTGTTTGCTTTTTAAAAATTTCGACACGGCTAGATATCTAATATTCTGTATCTCATTTATCACACTTGAATTGATCTTGAAGGTCATCATGTCAAGTTAAAATGTCACAGCTATAAACTTTGGGATAATTGTTTTCTGCACAAGGTATTTTATTAAACCCTGATATTATAACCCACCTGGATAGGTTCTGGTGTTCATCGGTCAAGTAAAGATTACATTTGACAACTTCTGAAGGTCATTACGCGTATACATATAATAGTTACATGTATTGCGTCAGCTGTGAAAATAAGCTGTATGACACAGGTATTCCGTCCCAGGTAAATGAAGTTATAAATAAACTGTATGACAGAGGTATTCCGTCCCAGGTAAATGAGGTTATAAATAAGCTGTATGACACAGGTATTCCGTCCCAGGTAAATGAGGTTATAAATAAGCTGTATGACACAGGTATTCCGTCCCAGGTAAATGATGTTGTAAATAAGCTGTATGACACATGTATTCCGTCCCAGGTAAATAAAGTTATAAATAAGCTGTATGACAGAGGTATTCCGTCCCAGGTAAATGAGGTTATAAATAAGCTGTATGACACAGGTATTCCGTCCCAGGTAAATGAGGTTATAAATAAGCTGTATGACACAGGTATTCCATCCCAGATAAATGAGGTTATAAATAAGCTGTATGACACAGGTATTCCGTCCCAGGTAAATGATGTTATAAATAAGCTGTATGACACAGGTATTCCGTCCCAGGTAAATGATGTTGTAAATAAGCTGTATGACACAGGTATTCCGTCCCAGATAAATGAGGTTATAAATAAGCTGTATGACACAGGTATTCCGTCCCAGATAAATGATGTTATAAATAAGCTGTATGACACAGATATTCCGTCCCAGGTAAATGAAGTTATAAATAAACTGTATGACACAGGTATTCCGTCCTAGGTAAATTAAGTTATAAATAAGCTGTATGACACAGGTATTCCGTCCCAGGTAAACGATGTTATAAATAAGCTGTATGACACAGGTATTCCGTCCCAGGTAAATGATGTTGTAAATAAGTTGTATGACACAGGTATTCCGTCCTATGTAAATTAAGTTATAAATAAGCTGTATGACAGAGGTATTCCGTCCCAGATAAATGATGTTATAAATAAGCTGTATGACACAGGTATTCCGTCCCAGGTAAATGAGGTTATAAATAAGCTGTATGTCACAGGTATTCCGTCCCAGGTAAATGAGCTTATAAATAAGCTGTATGTCACAGGTATTCCGTCCCAGATAAATGATGTTATAAATAAGCTGTATGACACAGGTATTCCGTCCCAGGTAAATGAGGTTATAAATAAGCTGTATGACAGAGGTATTCCGTCCCAGGTAAATGATGTTATAAATAAGCTGTATGACAGCGGTATTCCGTCCCAGGTAAATGATGTTATAAATAAGCTGTATGACAGAGGTATTCCGTCCCAGGTAAATGGGGTTATAAATAAGCTGTATGACAGAGGTATTCCGTCCCAGGTAAATGATGTTATAAATAAGCTGTATGACAGAGGTATTCCGTCCCAGGTAAATGAGGTTATAAATAAGCTGTATGACAGAGGTATTCCGTCCCAGGTAAATGATGTTATAAATAAGCTGTATGACAGAGGTATTCCGTCCCAGGTAAATGAGATTATAAATAAGCTGTGTGACACAGGTATTCCGTCCCAGGTAAACGAGGTTATAAATAAGCTGTATGACAGAGGTATTCCGTCCCAGGTAAATGAGGTTATAAATAAGCTGTATGGCACAGGTATTCCGTCCCAGGTAAATGAGATTATAAATAAGCTGTATGACACAGGTATTCTGTCCCAGGTAAATGAGGTTATAAATAAGCTGTATGACACATGTATTCCGTCCCAGGTAAATGAGATTATAAATAAGCTGTATGACACAGGTATTCCGTCCCAGGTAAATGAGGTTATAAATAAGCTGTATGACACATGTATTCCGTCCCAGGTAAATGAGATTATAAATAAGCTGTATGACAGAGGTATTCCGTCCCAGGTAAATGATGTTATAAATAAGCTGTATGACACATGTATTCCGTCCCAGGTAAATGAGATTATAAATAAGCTGTATGTCACAGGTATTCTGTCCCAGGTAAATGAGGTTATAAATAAGCTGTATGACACATGTATTCCGTCCCAGGTAAATGAGGTTATAAATAAGCTGTATGACACAGGTATTCCGTCCTATGTAAATTAAGTTATAAATAAGCTGTATGACAGAGGTATTCCGTCCCAGGTAAATGATGTTGTAAATAAGCTGTATGACCCAGGTATTCCGTCCCAGGTAAATGAGGTTATAAATAAGCTGTATGACACAGGTATTCCGTCCTAGGTAAATGAGGTTATAAATAAGCTGTATGACACAGGTATTCCGTCCAATGACTCAAGGTCTCAAGGAGAATCCGAATGTGACGTTTGTGAAATATCCCTCCAGTAATTTTCCAGAAATAGCGATAACAAGTTCTACTGTCAAAATCCAAGATGGCCTTTAGTACTTCTCAAGAAATAATGGACCACGGACGGACCACGGACAACGGACCACGGACAACGGACCACGAATATTCGTGACAATGGACCACGGACAACGGACGGACCACGGACGGACCACGGATGGACCACGGACCATGGACGGACCACAGATCACGGAGATGGAAGAACCAAGGACCACGGACCATGGACCACGGACGGACCACAGACCACGGACCACAGACCACGGACCACGGACGATGGACGGACCACGGACCACGTACCACGGACAACTGACCACGGGTCGCGGACAACGGACCACGGACCACGGACGGACCACGGACGATGAACGGACCACGGATCGAACATTGACGGACCATCGGCGGATCATGGACGGACCACGGACGTGAAATACGTGTGTATTGTCTACTATTTTTCATTATTCGTGAAATTTTAAGCGTAGCATGGATCGTAATTAATCAGATAAGCGACGAAAGGACACAAGAGTTATATAAAACATTCAAAATACTGTCAACATCAGATATCGAGATAGATCGAGTAGAATCAGAAATACATAGTGATTTTACCCTTATATGATTATTCAGTGATGTTAAAGGCCTATATTGTTGATATATTACGAAAACTTACAAAACATGGTAACAACGTAAGACATATTCACCTATATCCAGTAACAATGTACGCTGTCGGATGAAATTATATTTGCATCGTTTGCTGTTTTCTATTGTCTTAGAAATTAATGTTTAATTGGCGAGTAAATGTTTTGTGACGCCATTTTGGTAGGGACAAAAAGAAATGACGTTACAAAACGTTCGCGAAAAATTATTTTCTGAAAAGGAGTCAGCGAACCATATATAATGCCAATATCATCAGCCGAAGGACATTTTCTACAACTGTGCGAAATTTTGAAGAAATGCATTGAAAAATAAAACCAGGAAAATTCAAAGAAATCAGAATATAATGCATGAAATAAAGAAGAAAAGCGGACGTGTTGACATATTATGTACGAACGTACAAAATACGGACAGAATAAAAGATACGGACACATGTTAGTGTTTTATACTTAGTCTTGTTGTGATTATCTGTAAATGTAAAAGTGTCGGACATGTGGTCCGATGATCAGAAATGATGGGTTGGGATTGGAAATCAATGAGAACAAAACCAGGCCGAAAATGACAAACGGATCTGCTTGGTTATTGATAAATTCTCAACTGTAATAGCATGCGATCACAAGTAATTCGAAATCTGTGTCTTTCAATGTGGCCGTGATGGCATACGAAGAAATATTGTATTGAATACTTGTGACCCCTGGTGTTATTAAGAGTATCGTTTTATCTTTGTTTTATCTCAATAGCCAATACCATACGAAGACGGTCTCTCTCTCTGTGCTACAAACATAGGTTTCATCTCGACCAGGTGTCGGGACCCGTCGCATTCTACACATCTGTGACAAGGAGACATAAAGAAGAAAAACGTATACAAGGGGGAGGTAAGGTCCCGATTACAAACGGCAGTCTGGTGACATTTCTATACGATGGTACAATGAATTGATAATAAGGCCTTCATCATCTGTTGACATGGCCTTAGGAAGGAAGAAGAATGCTAGAAATGTCAAAAGGAGAAAATAATAAAATGGATATAAATGTGTAGTGTATTATACCCAATGTGGGAGTTTGTGACGTATATAGGTTAAAACTATGCCATCCTTAATGGTTATTAGGACCTTCCGGAACACCTCTCGTGTGATCAATGTAACACTCGATCAATGATATCCGAATATTGTGCAGCCATTGTGGTCTTGGTGTGGTTTGTTAGAGCTCCGGTGATAATGCAGCTGATATATAACAAAACTGGGTTTTTGTTTTGTTTCATAGTTAGCGGCTTAGCAACAGAAAAAGGGCTATGAGGGACAGGATGAGAAGAAAAGTTGGAAATGAAACAGAACCATTCGTAACAAACATTGTAAGACATAATATGAAGCTATATATAACTACTCACAATGTTCTAATGACACCAGCAGATTATCAGGATATTTCCTAAGCCGAAGACATTTAAAATCAGAATACACACTACTGACAATATACAGTAAGTCTTTATTGCAATCTACGATCCACATGGATGGCGTTAGAGTCAATATATATGTATCAACGTCTACGGAAAACTGTCATTTGGAAATATCTTTCAACATAACAAGCGCATTTACGTGATACAAGCGTATCATAAGTGTTATTCGGAGAATAGGATTGAAGCACGATTGTTTTGATATGAGCGTTTTTGAACCAAAAAAGACATTCAAATGATTAATTATCTGCATGCATCCCTACAGTAATATTCTCTGAAACATAACACTTGTTTTAATTGCCATTGGAGGTCATAAACAGGAGTTACTGAAGGGTTTTGAAAGTCTTATGAGGAAGATGTACGAGTATAGAGTGTAATATTGGTGGCGATACACACAGCATAGTGTTGCAAACAAATATTGAACATCCTCTCCGGCCCAATCGTTATCGTAATTCCTAACGCCGGTTCTTGATGAATCCACTTCACACTTTGTTAGTGTGAGTTTACACGTTTATAATTGATGTTCCTATTCCCGAAAAACAACCCTTTGTTATTGTTACAAGATGAGTAACCTAAACAACTGTATTATCTAAAAAGAAAGTTATTTTTGAAAATAGATATCGATGATTGTCAAAAAAAGACACCCACATGAATAGTACCTTTGAATAAAGAAGGAATTATTCTTGTTTCCTTATATTTATAATTAACCTGTTTTTATTTAAGGATATTAAGAAAATAAATTGACATTACTTTGTCCGGCGTTATACGGATAGACGTAACAGCCGGACAATTGATGGAACCGCTAAACAGCTGATTCAAATCTGGAGGGGAAGTTTGTCAACTACAGGAATAGCAAAATATAATTCAAAGTCGGGAAACTAGGTCACAAACGTTACTAAGAGAACAACAAGATGGCGGATATATATATATATATACACTATATGTAGGCAATCAATATAAAAGTACATCACTAGACTAATCAGAGGAAATGTTGGACACTGACGATATTTTTCTTGCAAAATGGCCATATCATGCTATATTCGAGTGTATTGTATCAGTAAATCGTGACTTGAAGGTTTTCAATTAATCACTCGTTGACTATCAATTCCAGGGTGTTATTGATGAGCTGTCATTTGGGTATTATAGTTTTTGTTAATCACGTCCACTTGTAAGATAGGCAATTGGAAGGAATAAGTGTTGCAATAGGAAATTTGCTTTTACGGAGTGAAACTTCGTCGTAAAGCCAGAGTCAACTATAAGGCCAAGGACAAGGTATTGCCACCATTGCGCAAACAAATGAAAATGAAGACAATAATTACATTAAATATGTCGTGGTTTTGTAGTTGTCTTCGTATCAACATAAAACAGAATATGATCGGTTCGAAGCAATCAGCATTATTTACTGGCTTAACCTGAAAGCACTGACTCAAACATTCATACATCTGAATATTTCAGACAAGATATTAACCGTAAGTAATAAAGAACACTATTGGCATTCAAACCTTTCTGTTCTTGTTCATTATCCTACTGGATCTAGTAATTAGGATCTGACTTCAAACGCGCTAACTTATTATTAAACCAAGGCTATAGTTACGTAGGTTCATTAGTTTCGTTTCCGAAGCAGTTGACCGTTGTATTTTCGGAATCGCTGATGATAATACTATGTATTTTCCGTTCATTACCGACTAAATTACGGCTTCCAATATAGGTGATGTAATATCATTGATCCTATCAAACCATTTTATTATGTAAAACATGGACGTTAATGAACGACACATACCAGGAATAGGCAGAATACATGTCGTATTTTACGTATGTTTTTATCTAATGCTTTAGACGTATTACGCATGCGTCACACTTCTACTGGATACCTTAAAATACATTTCCCTAGCAGCGTATGGATTTTACCAACGTCAACATGATGTGCCGCTTTTATATCACATCCAAAATGACGTAGGTAGGTTTTTGTAATTTTTATATCTTGCCTAATCATTTATTTATTTTACTTAAACATAACAGACACAGAAAACAGAAGCATTGAACAGATTACCACGCTTTTACAGTCCTATCACACTGAAATGTCACATCCGGGTACATTATACCGACACTGTGTAACACAGACCTTAATGGACGTCATACATACAATGCAGGGCTGTATTGTCAATACTTCGGTTTGTCTCCACAAGGGGGCAGCACCTGGAACCTTCACCACAGTAATGCCCACTCAATCAACTGGTGGCCCGAATTGAGGCGATGTCAAAGAAGACATTCGGAAGAAAAAAAATGTGTAAAAAGAGAAGAAAAGGTGAGACCCGGAATTTATTCGCCTCTTACGATTTTTAAACATTTGATACAACATCAGGTCGTATGGACTGCCGGGTGACTGCAATACAGACGGAGTAGCTGGTTCACAGTCAAGCAAGACAGTTAGAAGTAAACAAAAACAGAAAGAATATCACATCCAAAGCTGCTGTGGGTCAACAGACACAGTTCTGTCTTCAGCCTGACCTGTAAATAAAATAAAATTTTACGGGTGGAATCTATCGATGGTTGGCCCACAGCTATTAGCTATTATTTTTATTCGTCTACGGCAATATGCAAACCTACCAAATTACGTTAAGAAAAATAGGTATTAATTGCAATTTATCAATAGGAAGCATGCAGTTAGACGCCTTTTGATGTTGATCGACAATTAACACCCTTCATCATTCATTTAACCAAAATTCTTTAATGTCTTTTTGTTTTACTTTAATATTTTGTGGTCACAAACGGTCCCACATTTTATCAGTCTCCATTCGCGAGTAGCATTCTGTGGTTCCTTTTCTGAACGGTCCCACGTTTTATTAGTCGCCGTTCGCGAGTAACATTCTGTGACATACAGCCTGATGCTATATTCTACTGTGTTCCTTAAATAAAACACGTCGTAGCCAACCCTCCCCCGACCTGCAAATAACCCCCTCCTAAAGCGACTCCTTACGACAAGTCTTGAGGCATTGCAAGGCAATTTCTTTCCTCGGCTCTGTTAAGTATTGACAATGGGCTGACCTGTCGTTATAGCAACGTGTTTCCTACACCCACGGTGATCTATCAACGGAGCAGAAGGACATGTAATCCAGCGTAAATAGCGTACAGTTATTGTTATTCTGACGGGAATGTGCATCCGCATTTAGATATTCCATGTATAAAAAATCTGAGGAATTTGTTTTTCAATTACCGTTTAATACGTTTCAGCTCTGAACCTAATGTGTTAATGGGATCTACCACTACAAGTCCTGGGCGACAATGGCAGCATTATTACACTGCATTAACGTACCTAAACAGAGGCCTTTAATGGGGTAATTTGACGAAATGTCAAAGTGTCTAAGTACTTAGATATCAACAAAAAACATGAATGGATGCTAACAAGAGAAACGAAGAAAAGGTAGTAAATAACAATGCATAGACGGGATGAAATCAATATTATTCCAAGATATGTTAGTACTTTCCGATTGAATGAGTTACAATTTATATAAAATAGAAAAATTCTTGATTTGCTATTAACCAAAGCCTGGAACCATCTTATCTAAAGGATTTAAAACCAACTAAGGTTTGATGGTAACTTGTAAGTGGTCGTATGGGTAGTCCCTTCCTATTGTGAGTATTGCCTTGCATGGTAGTATACTCAAACTGATCTATTGTTAATATAATGGACAGGGAAGTATGTCATGACGTCATGACGATATTTCAGTAGATTTGAACCATCAATATTTCCGCTTCAAGAAGGTATAGTCCTAAAATTATACTTGTTGATATGATGTTTAGGTATTTAACACCCACTAAACAACTACCAGGAATAAACGTTTGGCATATCGAGGTAAGCTTGAAGATACTGATTGTTACAGAATTTGTCTGTAGTTCATTAAAACTCTATTGTTTAATCTAGAGTATGTCCCGGATGTTTGTTTACCTTGTGCATTTAATATTCCCGAAATTTTAAACAAATATCATTGAACTCCTTTTTATTACGAAACATATTGGTCCTCGTCCTTGATGGGTCGATTGGTTTACTTAAGCATTGAACTGTTTTTGTATGGTATTTATGGTCTATTTGAATGCCAGAGCTTTGCAAGCAAACAAATCATAGCACATGATTTGTTTGCTTGCAAAGCTGTGGCATTCAAATAGATCATAAATACCATACAAAAACAGTTTAATGTTTACATTTACATTCCTTTTACTTTTTTTAAATGTTTAAATGCTATAATTCATATTCAAAATTCATAATTCCCGCCTTACCGACATTCAGCAGATTTTTGTCAGTCGTTGGAACAGCCGGAACATGGTCGCGTGCTTTTTGGCAAATAAAATAGTACATGGAATTATTTTTTTTAAATCAACTTTGTTAATCTTTTTATTATCAACGTTATGCGCGAATGGCATTTTTATAACAAATAATGTAGACAAAATAATTAGTCGTTAAACTTAATTATAAACAATGTTTCTATTTTTCACCCCAGATATTGTAGTTCCGGGTTGTGTTGTATTAATACGCTAATAAATGTACATTTTGTAGCGTGTGATAGATGGCATTTAAACGTACATCAATGCTAGATCTCTCAAACAGACTATATAGTGGCCAATGCCAGACACATGTAAATATATGGCTATGTATGACTACCAACCGTGACACACAGCGTACGATACAGAGGTCTCCGCAATAGACGCCGACCCGTCAAAAACTAGACACTACTTTCATTGTTCATTTCTAGGACGGACGTAAAACATAACTGTATTAAGATTTCAATGCTGCATGTTAAAGATTATACATATACTAATATACTGGGGGAATCCGTTAGACATGTAGATTGCTAAGTTGATTGACACAATAATGCATCACATTTGATATAAAAAGAATAGTGGAGCACAAGGAGATTGTACACGCCTTTACTCTGTATCACATTCCATGCTCTAAAACGTTAACAAAAGGTGATGCTTATTTTATAGTTTCCGTCTGGTTGAGAGGAATTTGAAAAAAGCATGACCATATCGAAGCCGTAAAGATAAAGATATCACTTAAGTGTTTAACAGTTTATTGGCCCGACCTTTTAAGCCTAATGTCCAATACAATGCTACCTTAAAACGTTATTGTCATTGTTTTAAAAAGAACTCTTTGATCTGAACACACTTTAGCACACGAGTTATCATGGCCCCGATCAGGCTATGGAAATTGACACCTTTACAACCCATCAGTTTCCCAAACGGTTAAAAACATTGTAACAAAATACGTGCCTGTGGGTCCTTTATCCAAATACCCTCACAAAAATGTCTGTGACATTAATTATTCATTGTTTCGTGAAAAATCGTTTTTACCGCGTTTGAGAATGATTTATGGAATGGCAAAGGATTGGAAACACGTGGGGGCATGGTAACAGTATATCGCAGAGGGATCCTGTGTGGCCTACCATCGCTTTTATTTGTTTTATGTAGGTTTGCTATTATTAATGAATGATTTTACAAGTACACTGCACAACATGAAATACCGTGTCAGTAAACTCATGTGGTCACCAAAGATTTATATCACCAAGGTTAAAGGTTATAGGATCTACGATGTTCACGTGAAAAATGTATTTCCAAATAATTTTCTTGGAATCTTAGAAACTGACGATTGTTTTCCGTCAATTACCTACCGACGTTTAACATACAAAAACGCATTTCTAGCGTAATATCGAAGGAAACATAAACAGGAAAACGTAATGATTTCGGCAAAACTTCCATCGGTGAACAATTAACCACGCTACCGCGGACGCGTGGTTACAATACTACGGAATATGGTGACGCTCAACGTGCAGTTCTGACGTCATTTCTAGAGCTGCTAGGAGATTCGGATCTTTTTGGGCACCTTTTCATAAGTTTTTGTTTCTTTGACACGTTATATAATTATATAAGTTAAATCAGATGATGTTTTCTCAGGAAATGTCCATGATCCTACGAGTTTTATTGCGCTCTTTAAACAATTGACAAGAATGGTTAAGTGTAACATATAGACCATCGTCGGATAACCATGGTTGGTTGCACTATACAACCCTACACTTATCTCCGTGGGTCAACTCAGTGAAAAATCCTCGTTTCAATGACGTCACTCTATAAATAATAATCAATTAACATACATGTACCCCTTTCAGAACAAAAAAAATATCAGTTAAGATGAGAAAACATTAAAAATATGGCTGTGCCATGAATTGTTTAGATTCTGCGATAAACATATAGTGGACAAGAAATCCTACATGTCTTTATGCTTTAAATCGAGTATAGCCTAGTAAGGCAATGTCTTTAGGATGTTATTAGGAAAAGTGTGCAAAGCATGTAATTTGTGCGGCAATAAGCTAAAAAATATCGAAATTTAACAATGACTCGGCGGTGTTCACGTGGACGAAATGCCTGCTTTTCCACTTAGACATGTTTTAATTGATATGTATTAATGATATTCTCCTAAAATCTGATTGGCTGAAAATCCGATAGGAATATGTGACGGAGCAAATGAAATAACCTATATGCACACAAACGAGATATTTCTTCAGTACGTTCTATGAAATGTCAAAAGAATAAGCCCTATTCTTTTTGCCACTATTGCGAAAGAAGTTATACAAATTAGTTTAATCACTTTTGTTGGCGAGGGGTCTTACTGTGGGAGGGGTCTTATTGTGGGATGTGTCTTACCGTTGGAGGGTGTAACTGCGGGAGGGTGTTACTTAGGAGGGTGTTACAGCGGGAGGGTGTTAATGTGGGAGGGTCTTACTGTGGGAGGGTCTTACTGTGGGAGGGACTTACTGTTGGAGGGTCTTACTGTGGGAGGGTCTTACTGTGGGAGGGTCTTACTGTGGGAGGGGTGTTACTGTGGGAGGGTCTTACTGTGGATGGGTGTTACTGTGGGAGGGTGTTACTGTGGGAGGGTCTTACTGTTGGAGGGTCTTACTGTGGGAGGGACTTACTGTGGGAGGGGTGTTACTGTGGGAGGGGTGTTACCGTGGGAGGGTGTTACTGTGGGAGGGTGTTACTGTGGGAGGGTGTTACTGTGGGAGGGTGTTACTGTGGGGGGGGGGGGGGGGTGTTACTGTGGGAGGGTGTTACTGTGAGAGGGGTGTTACTGTGGGAGGGACTTACCGTGGGAGGGTGTTACTGTGGGAGGGGTGTTACTGTGGGAGGAGTGTTACTGTGGGAGGGGTGTTACTGTTTGAGGGGTCTTACTATGGGAGGGTCTTACTGTGAGAGGGTCTTACCGTGGGAGGGCCTTACTGCTGGAGGGGTGTTACTATGGGAGGGGTGTTACTGTGGGAGGGTGTTACTGTGGGAGGGGTGTTACTGCTGGAGGGGTGTTACTGTGGGAGGGTGTTACTGTGGGAGGGTGTTACTGCGGGAGGGACTTACTGTGGGAGGGTCTTACTGTGGGAGGGTGTTACTGTGGGAGGGACTTACTGTGGGAGGGTGTTACTGTGGGAGGGGTCTTATTGTGGGAGGGTGTTACTGGGGGGGGGGGGGGGGGTACTGCGGGAGGGTGTAACTGCGGGAGGGGAGGGTCCTATTGAGGAGGTTGGTACTGCAGAAGGAGTGTTACTAAGGGAGGGTGTTACTGTGGAAGGGGTCTTCCTTTGCGTGGGTTCTAACTGTGGGGAGATTTTACTGTGGGGGGTCTTACAGTTGGAGGAAACCGGGGGACCAGGAGAAAACATACGTGGTCGGACAGGTGACTCTCAGCTAAAAATCTCGTTTTCTTGGGGTACGAAACGAAAGCAAAACGAAGCGCAACGAAACAAAAATCAAACGCAACGAAAAATAAAACATTGAAAAAATGAGGAAAAAATAGACTGTACATAGGCCTACGTGTCCCATTCTCATCGGTGTAAAAACAACACACAGGAAAGAATGAATTTGTATATATATCGCAATGTTCACTCAGTTCTTTAAATATAAAATAACTCTAGATAATGTGCTTTATCCACGATTTATAGGCATGCAAATGGCGTCGTTTATTTGTGTACGCTCGATCTAAAATCACGTGACAGAGGTGATTGTAAACAACTCCGTTTAAAGGTAGGAAAGCCAGGTGTGTATCTGACGGTGAAAATTGAGAGTTTCCGGAAAATTGCTGCACTTGAAAGGCGCGATTTGTATAAAAACGCCGGCTTAACGCGCTGTTCCCTATTGCTGGTCTGGAGTGTGGACAGAATGGAAGTATTAAAGGACGACTCCATTTCTGTAACTTTGATGAACTGTGAGTAATTATGGATATGTTTTAGACAATATTTAAGAACTGGATTAGTTTAGTAGAGTTACTATGGTCGAAAAAGGAATATTCATTTTGAATAATGAATCTAGTTGGTTATCAGTGATTATTAATTAGTAGGTGGTAAGCAATACTGTAAATCCCTTTGTATATTCTGTTACTGGTAAAGAAAAACATTGTTATTTTTATGCAATTTTTGTGTACACCCAATACACTAAACGATTTGCATGACTATAGATCGTTGACTAGGTTTATTTTCTGAATAAAGATATTCTATATTTGAAGAAATGAGTGAGTATTGCAATATATTTGTTCTTTCCTGTATGCTGTTGTTACTCCGGTGAGAATGGGACACTTAGGCCTGTGTACAGTCTAATAATATTTTTTTTAATTATTTTTTTCAATGTTTCATTTTTCGTTTCGTTTGATTTCGTTTCGTTTTGCTTTGGTTTCGCACTTTACAGTCACCCGTTTTCTTGGTTTCCTTTCGATACCAAACATGTAGTTTTTATGAAAATAAATTACTGTAGTTCATAAATAACACGTACCTCACAATATACCCAGAGCCAACTCCAAACAAACAACCTTTTATTGTGTATTTTCTCCTGTTGGCGGTGTCCCTAATGACCCTAACAGTTGTGACAGCGTAAAACCTCGAACACAATAAAGGCTCTATCTAAATAAATGAATTGTTCTATCAGCTTTTAATTCTGGCTGTGTGGAATACACACTACAAAATTATCTAGTTGGTTGCGTACTTACTTGTCAGAAGTCTGAGGTTATTGATAATTAAACCAGACACTGACATTTAATAGATTTTGTTATAACCCTTGGGTAAAAGTGTCTCATAAATTGATGTAGACTTAAAATAAAACTTGAAATGTCTGCACGATGGCTGATTGATCCCCGCGCTCCCCAATCATTATTTAATCCCTTTCTTCCTCCAAAGCGTGCCCTTTGTGTTAAAAATTGATACATTAACATAGTATTTTCAGACATAGAGATTTTTCTGATAAAGGTTAAAACAGTAGACAGATTTTTATTACAGAAGGCACGGCTCCAGTCAAAATGTAACAATTCAAAATTGTGTTAGTGAGTAACACGCGGCCTATTAACGCAGTGCCATGGAAGATTCCACAAATGAAGTTGGTGCTGACAAACAATTTTATAGTGCCGTCACCCTGAAATATCACACCGTGATACGGTAGAATTACATCCTATCTGGAAGTCATGACTACCAAATCTAAAGCTGAATGTCAAGCAGATAGAAAGTACCAATTGGATGATAGAATTTGATATGTCGACTGCAGTACATGACCCGTAACATTTATCACGGAGGCGAGCAGGAAATGAAAAAAAAGAAAGAATAATGAAATAAAATAACTATACTTTCATTCGAATTTAATACCCCTGACGATTACATCTTTAGTATTCACCCTGCCCCTTCGGATCCGGTGGACTCAGACCTACCTATGATGCTTCTGACACGATTTAGT
The DNA here is from genome assembly GCF_902652985.1 of Pecten maximus. Lineage (NCBI taxonomy): Eukaryota > Metazoa > Mollusca > Bivalvia > Pectinida > Pectinidae > Pecten > Pecten maximus. The sequence continues at coordinate 1,860,831 of NC_047030.1, forward strand.
CAATATGAGTCCCTGTGAGAATAGCTACTCTGTCCCGGTGTCATCGTAAGTCAGAGGGACCACGGAACCAAATGACTTCCCATAGACGGTAATGTTAACGTTTATCACTGTACTGCTTTAAATTGAGTTTTCAACACTGGTCCAGTAGCAATAATTTTGAAGTATGTCATCTCGGAAACCTCTAAATGGAATTATAAAAAAATCTACTAATTTGGACTTTTTTTTATATGGGGGCCGCCATCTTGTATTGAAATCAGCACCAATAATCCATCTAAATTAACAACAAAATACACACTTACTTACCTCCCCCTGACAAAAACAGGCTAGCAAAAAAATAACTGTTTTTCTATATATTTTACATCTATATGTATTGCCCGACCCACATATTAAAACTTTGGAAACTTCTCTCACCTTAATATCCAATCAGTAGGCCCCGATGTATTCACCTTCCTATTAAATCTTCTGCCCAAACGGGGAAAACCCACATTCTATTTTTTATTTGGTTCTGTGGTCCCCAAAAGCGACTACTTTTTAACCAGGTTATCCCGACAACACACCTTATGTTGGAAAGACACGGAAGAAAGTAAAAACACGAAAATTAAACTGAGTAGATCATTCGACTTCTGAAAAACCTTGTACGGATTTCAAAAACAAACAAACAAGCAAAGATGCAGAACAGATATACAAAATGTATGGCCAAAATTATTTATCTTCTGAAGGGCGGGGCCCAAAGAGAGATCATTTGAGCATGTTTAAAATCTTCTAAAACGAAGGTGCTGTCGAATTAAAATCTGTTCATGCATAGAAAGTCAAAGAGGGTTTTGTCGAAATTGTAAATTCGATTACCATCGGAACCAAAATCTTCCCTGGAAATTTAATAAGCTTTTCCAAATAGTTTAAATAGGAAAACGATCCTCTAGGGTTTGTTTCTGGTTGATATTATATCTATGTGTGGTACAACAGTTAGGTGTTTTGCATGTGCTGAGCCGTAAGGTACTGGAAGGGTGGAGGAGTGGGGCCCACATACTGAAATTGGGTGACATTTTCAATAGTCTTCTTCTGAAACAGGTGTCCTAGAATGACAAACAAAAATCCCCATTGGAAATGTAACGGTCTCTTTAGATGTTTTATCCAAATTTCGAATTTCATTATACCAGAGTATCGACACCGCGTCCATCCCAGAGGAGGTAAAATCGCTATTGTTTATATAATTGTTTTAATGGGTATGCATGGTAACGCTGAAATAGGTTAACTTGATATAGGAGATTTTTTTTTTTTTTTTTTTTACAGTTTGTATTTGTAAAATAATGTATGTATTGGTCACGTTCCAACATTATTTTGCTATAACACGTGTTCTGGCTATGAGTTTAGTAGAACCAAGGCTACCATTGGTCGTCTCGGAGAAATTGATGCATTGGTCGTCTCGGAGAAATTGATGGGCACCGCGCAGAGCAATAATCTGACCGGTCCTTAGGTGCGTGATTCAGGTGGAGTATCGAAATAAATTCTAAATAAATATTGTAGTCAGTAAATAAATATCGATATAGCTTTTGATTTCTTAAGTTAAATAACCCTAGTGATACTTTCATCAGTTAACTATACATACTTGTTATCATTGTTGACATATAATTCGAACAGTTTCAATAAACAGTAGTATTTGAGAGAACGTTTGTAGAGTCGTACACATTCGTTAGCAAAATCTCGAGAAGTTAAATTGAGTTCTCATTGTTTTCTTGCAAGAAAGAAATTAACTTTTAATTAGTTTAAAGAAGTGTTGAAATTGACACTCCTAAAGTATTTGTTGCATATTAATCTAAGATATTGGCTCTACCGGTGGGTTTCTGCTATTCAAGCCTAGATTCCGTATCGATCGTCCAATGTACCGATTTGGCTTAGAAGCCGCTTCCCTACGTACTGGCTTCTATCTGAGACATCAACAAGAAGTTAATTTGTTTTCCAGAACTGATACTTGCTGTGTCGTAGTTTCTGTGACCAGGTAAGTACTTTTTTTATAGTTGCTATCTTAAAAGTATGTCCTGAAGTAATTAGCATTTTGCATGTGACATTTATTTTTTCGCGTCATACATGTTAAACCGTAACAATCATATAAAGCAATACTATATCTGTACATGTCGATCGCACTATTTACTGTTACGGCCATGAAGCCCGTCGAAGATCACCAGCGTATTTTTGTATTACCAGAATTATTTCCGGCGTTCGTAACCTTTGAACCAGCATATATTAGCATCACAAATGCATATTTTTTATAAAGTTTCACCACAAATTCTAGTTGTCATGAAAAAATATTGCAAATCTTAAAACATTTTTTTTCCCTCCAAATAATATCTTATTAAATGTTAAGTGGACAATTCATGGAATGTTTATACTTAGTATCATATCATAATGCCTTCATTAAATAATTCTTTATGTATATGCCAAGACAAAAAGTTGACAAAGGCCATTGTGTTCTTGGCACTTGGAACTTATGAATTCGACATTACTTTTGTACGATTGTACATTTAAGAAGATGTTTACCATCTCTGTAGCCAACTTAAGCCGAAGCGATTTAAAATTTATATATTGCATCAACATTGATTTTACTTGAAATAAATAGGAAGACATTTCTTTAATAATGTCCCGATCATCAGCACGAAATATGGATTTATCTTATGTTGCCATATCAATGTGTCACTTGTCACATCTCGGCAGATTCCGTACCTATGACGTACCGGAAGTTTGCCGAACGATTATTACATAAGCGACGTATTCAGATAAAATACACTAGGGAGACCAATATATCGGGAGACTTAAATCTACATGTGGCAATGCACATACCGTTGGGTATCTCCTTACATGTAAGTTCTGTTTTGTTTGAATAAAATTATGAACAAAAACAATGGACAACAAGCAATTTACAATGACCATTTAGCAGCGAACAATTTTCAACGGACATAAAACAACGGACATTAAACAACGGACAATTTACAATGGGTAGTCAACAATGGACATTAACAGAGAACAATTTACAATTGACATTTAACAACGGACAATTTACAATTGATATTTTAAAATGAAAATAAACAATGGGTAATTAACAGCGGACACTAACAACGGGCAATTAACAATGAAAATAAACAATAGGCAATTAACAACAGACAGTAACAACGGACAATTAACAATAAAAATAAACAATGGGAAATTAACAATTAACAATGAAAATAAACAAAAAAAAATTACGACAGAACATTAACAATAAACAATGCACAATTAATAACGGAAAATTTACAATGGCCAATTACCAACGGACAACTAACAATTGGCAATTAACAATGAAAATAAACAATGGGATATTAACAATTAACATATTAATAACGAAATTTTAACAATGGACATTTAACAATGGCTATTTACTAATTGACACTTACCAATGGAAATGAACAATGGGAAATTAATTAAGGATATTTAACAGCGGGCAACTTACAATGGACATTAAACAACTGACAATGACATTTTAGATGGTCCCTGTATAAACATGATAAGAAAGCTTTATAGGCAGATTCCATTTCAAACCGATACAACCATCAATACACCAAATTCGCATTTAAAAAACGTCACACTTCTAACGCAACTTTGACGAAGGCGTTACGGGAGTATTAATCATATCTTTGGCATCGTGTCTACGTCATCCTTGTGCCGTTTTTATCACAGATCTGTGTATATTTATAAAGTCGAAACCAATGTTCAAGGTTGGATTCAACTTTCAGTCTGCGACTTAATAACGATTCTCATAAAATAAAAAGATAGACAGTTGTGCCATACAAGTGTGTCCTTGTTATAAGGTTAATGCTATTTTAAAAGGTTAAATTGTAGATACATTTAAATCACTGGGCAGCACCTGCTTTCCCGGAGAGATAGCATGCCAATGTGTCTGCTACATAACGTGTCAGTGACATTGGGAGGTTGAGACGAGAACGTTAACTTGGTAAGGGACGGCATCGTAACATAAATATCCCTGCTGGTGTGAGTGTACTGAAATGTAATATTCGTTTTTTTTATATAAGTTTCCGTTTAATTATAAATATCTTGTAATAAAAACGAAAGGAGGACACTATAAATACAGTCCACCCACCATTTTGTGTTCTGTACATCCTGATTGTATGATGGTAACTGTATATTATATGTGCTATACGTCTTTATTTGTCAGTAAGGTAGATATACACCCAACGTCTACATTTGTCAGTAAGGTAGATATACACACAACGTCTGTATTTGTCAGTAAGGTAGATATACACCCAACGTCTACATTTGTCAGTAAGGTAGATATACACCCAACGTCTGCATTTGTCAGTAAGGTAGATATACACACAACGTCTGTATTTGTCAGTAAGGTAGATATACACCCAACGTCTATATTTGTCAGTAAGGTAGATATACACACAACGTCTACATTTGTCAGTAAGGTAGATATACACACAACGTCTACATTTGTCAGTAAGGTAGATATACACCCAACGTCTACATTTGTCAGTAAGGTAGATATACACACAGCCGCTACATTTGTCAGTAAGGTAGATATACACACAACGTCTTCATTTGTCAGTAAGGTAGATATACACCCAACGTCTACATTTGTCAGTAAGGTAGATATACACCCAACGTCTTTATTTGTCAGTAAGGTAGATATACACCCAACGTCTACATTTGTCAGTAAGGTAGATATACACCCAACGTCTACATTTGTCAGTAAGGTAGATATACACACAACGTCTACATTTGTCAGTAAGGTAGATATACACACAACGTCTACATTTGTCAGTAAGGTAGATATACACCCAACGTCTTCATTTGTCAGTAAGGTAGATATACACACAACGTCTACATTTGTCAGTAAGGTAGATATACACCCAACGTCTATATTTGTCAGTTAGGTAGATATACACTCAACGTCTACATTTGTCAGTAAGGTAGATATACACCCAACGTCTTTATTTGTCAGTAAGGTAGATATACACCTAACGTCTTTATTTGTCAGTAAGGTAGATATACACCCAACGTCTTTATTTGTCAGTAAGGTAGTTATACACACAACGTCTTTATTTGTCAGTAAGTAGATATACACACAACGTCTACATTTGTCAGTAAGGTAGATATACACCCAACGTCTTCATTTGTCAGTAAGGTAGATATACACACAACGTCTACATTTGTCAGTAAGTAGATATACACACAACGTCTACATTTGTCAGTAAGTAGATATACACACAACGTCTACATTTGTCAGTAAGGTAGATATACACACAACGTCTACATTTGTCAGTAAGGTAGATATACACCCAACGTCTTCATTTGTCAGTAAGGTAGATATACACACAACGTCTACATTTGTCAGTAAGGTAGATATACACACAACGTCTACATTTGTCAGTAAGGTAGATATACACACAACGTCTTTATTTGTCAATAAGGTAGATATACACCCAACGTCTATATTTGTCAGTAAGGTAGATATACACCTAACGTCTTTATTTGTCAGTAAGGTAGATATACACACAACGTCTTTATTTGTCAGTAAGGTAGATATACACACAACGTCTTTATTTGTCAGTAAGGTAGATATACACACACCGTCTTTATTTGTCAGTAAGGTAGATATACACACAACGTCTCCATTTGTCAGTAAGGTAGATATACACACAACGTCTTTATTTGTCAGTAAGGTAGATATACACACAACGTCTACATTTGTCAGTAAGGTAGATATACACACAACGTCTTCATTTGTCAGTAAGGTAGATATACACCCAACGTCTTTATTTGTCAGTAAGGTAGATATACACCCAACGTCTACATTTGTCAGTAAGATAGATATACACCCAACGTCTTCATTTGTCAGTAAGGTAGATATACACACTAACGTCTTTATTTGTCAGTAAGGTAGATATACACCCAACGTCTACATTTGTCAGTAAGGTAGATATTCACCCAACGTCTACATGTGTCAGTAAGGTATATATACACACAACGTCTTTATTTGTCAGTAAGGTAGATACACACAACGTCTACATTTGTCAGTAAGGTAGATATACATCCAACGTCTACATTTGTCAGTAAGGTAGATATACACACAACGTCTACATTTGTCAGTAAGGTAGATATACACACAACGTCTACATTTGTCAGTAAGGTAGATATACACACAACGTCTACATTTGTCAGTAAGGTAGATATACACACAACGTCTTTATTTGTCAATAAGGTAGATATACACCCAACGTCTACATTTGTCAGTAAGGTAGATATACACTCAAAGACTTCATTTGTCAGTAAGGTAGATATACACCCAACGTCTTTATTTGTCAGTAAGGTAGATATACACCCAACGTCTGCATTTGTCAGTAAGGTAGATATGCACCCAACGTCTTCATTTGTCAGTAAGATAGATATACACACAACGTCTACATTTGTCAGTAAGGTAGATATACACCCAACGTCTACATTTGTCAGTAAGTAGATATACACACAACGTCTACATTTGCCAGTAAGGTAGATATACACCCAACGTCTTCATTTGTCAGTAACGTAGATATACACACAACGTCTACATTTGTCAGTAAGGTAGATATACACACAACGTCTTCATTTGTCAGTAAAGTAGATATACACCCAACGTCTACATTTGTCAGTAAGGTAGATATACACACAACGTCTTTATTTGTCAGTAAGGTAGATATACACCCAACGTCTACATTTGTCAGTAAGATAGATATACACCCAACGTCTTTATTTGTCAGTAAGGTAGATATACACCCAACGTCTACATTTGTCAGTAAGGTAGATATACACCCAACGTCTACATTTGTCAGTAAGGTAGATATACACTCAACGTCTATATTTGTCAGTAAGGTAGATATACACCCAACGTCTACATTTGTCAGTAAGGTAGATATACACCCAACGTCTACATTTGTCAGTAAGGTAGATATACACCCAACGTCTATATTTGTCAGTAAGGTAGATATACACACAACGTCTACATTTGTCAGTAAGGTAGATATACACACAACGTCTTTAATTGTCAGTAAGGTAGATATACACCAAACGTCTACATTTGTCAGTAAGGTAGATATACACACAACGTCTTTATTTGTCAGTAAGGTAGATGTACACCCAACGTCTACATTTGTCAGTAAGGTAGATATACACACAACGTCTTTATTTGTCAGTAAGGTAGATATACACACAACGTCTATATTTGTCATTAAGGTAGATATACACCCAACGTCTACATTTGTCAGTAAGGTAGATATACACCCAACGTCTTTATTTGTCAGTAAGGTAGATATACACACAACGTCTATATTTGTCATTAAGGTAGATATACACCCAACGTCTACATTTGTCAGTAAGGTAGATATACACCCAACGTCTACATTTGTCAGTAAGGTAGATATACACAAAACGTCTTTATTTGTCAGTAAGGTAGATATACACACAACTTCTTTATTTGTCAGTAAGGTAGATATACACCCGACGTCTTTATTTGTCAGTAAGGTAGATATACACCCAACGTCTATATTTGTCAGTAAGGTAGATATACACCCAACGTCTACATTTGTCAGTAAGGTAGATATACACACAACTTCTTTATTTGTCAGTAAGGTAGATATACACCCAACGTCTACATTTGTCAGTAAGGTAGATATACACCAATCGTCTTTATTTGTCATTAAGGTAGCTATACACACAAAGTCTGTATTTGTCAGTAAGGTAGATATACACACAACGTCTTTATTTGTCAGTAAGGTAGATATACACACAACGTCTTTATTTGTCAGTAAGGTAGATATACACACAACGTCTTTATTTGTCAGTAAGGTAGATATACACACAACGTCTACATTTGTCAGTAAGGTAGATATACACCCAACGTCTACATTTGTCAGTAAGGTAGATATACACTCAAAGACTTCATTTGTCAGTAAGGTAGATATACACACAAAGTCTTCATTTGTCATTAAGGTAGATATACACACAACGTCTTCATTTGTCAGTAAGGTAGATATACACACAACGTCTTCATTTGTCAGTAAGGTAGATATACACACAACGTCTTCATTTGTCAGTAAGGTAGATATACACCCAACGTCTACATTTGTCAGTAAGGTAGATATACACTCAAAGACTTCATTTGTCAGTAAGGTAGATATACACACAACGTCTTTATTTGTCAGTAAGGTAGATATACACCCAACGTCTATATTTGTCAGTACGGTAAATATATTCCCAACGTCTTTAAAGTCTTGAAAGTAAAGTTTTGTTTTTGAATGTGGTGAAACGCTACATTTGTCCTCTTTCCGTGACGTTGACCTTGACCTCGACCATTTACCGTCAATGATTTAATTTCATGGCGTCTTTGAGAGGTCGATCTGTCCGGTGTCCATTAAGTATCTTGTACATTTTTTTTAGGTAAAGTACGACCTTCATTTTGTTGGGGTTTTTTCTTTTGCTAACCAGTATCGAAGACCACACTAATGATGAGTACATGTTAATTTATGAACATGAATGAATTCCGTTCGGGTTCAAGAGATATCTTGAACACAATCATTATCAGTTTTCAGATGTGATCCTTGACTTTAAAAATAACAGATGACTTCCATAAATATGTAACACTTGATGATGTAAAACTATAGTACGGGTATGAACGGAATCTTGTCTTGTAAATGGACTGTACCGAACCGGAAGTGTAAAGTAATTACCATGTATCCCATTGTTACGTTGTTAGGTGATTGTCCAATCAAATTACGTGTTTTATTAGGGTGTAGAATTGAACTGAATGGGAAAGCAATTTAGACCACTGATGGTGTTTTTAATGGGAAATATGAAAATATTCGTTTTGTGGTAAAATGGTATTGTTTCGGTCTAATGATGTGTCAAATAGCATCGATCAATTTGGTGGGACAATTGAGCGATCCGATAACGTTAACGATGGCGTCTATCGTGTGTGGAAAATGACAAATATATCACCCCATCAATTTGTTTTAACAAGATAGCTGAAGAAAACCACACGAGGGTATATTAGTATCAAAAGAATCTCTTTTGACGGAGCAATATCACAATCACTTTACATATATGCTCGTTTAGTATTTGCGGAATCAATGTAACAAATTGTTTTACTTATACATAGCGGCTAATGATACTTAACACAACTGATGCCCCACGAAGAGATAGCATAAATGGAAAAGTACGCTGAAATTCTGAAAACCCGTTATGAAAAACGTGATAATGATGTGGAACTAAGAACACGTCATCATCGTTGTTCACGGTATTCAAATGGACTTCCAATCATGTAAAATCATTGCTCACGTTCTCTGTGATGTTTAGTATGATATATATCTGTGGTGTTTAGTATGATATATATCTGTGGTGTTTAGTATGATATATATCTGTGGTGTTTAGTATGATATATATCTATGGTGTTTAGTATGATATATATCTGTGGTGTTTACTGTGATATATATCTGTGGTGTTTAGTATGATATATATCTGTGGTGTTTAGTATGATATATATCTGTGGTGTTTAGTATATATCTGTGATGTTTAGTATGATATATATCTGTGATGTTTAGTATGATATATATCTGTGGTGTTTAGTATGATATATATCTGTGGTGTTTAGTATGATATATATCTGTGATGTTTAGTATGATATATATCTGTGGTGTTTAGTGTGATATATATCTGTGATGTTTAGTATGATATATATCTGTGGTGTTTAGTGTGATATATATCTGTGGTGTTTAGTATGATATATATCTGTGGTGTTTAGTGTGATATATATCTGTGATGTTTAGTATGATATATATCTGTGGTGTTTAGTAAGATATATATCTGTGGTGTTTAGTATGATATATATCTGTGATGTTTAGTATGATATATATCTGTGGTGTTTAGTATGATATATATCTGTGGTGTTTAGTATGATATATATCTGTGGTGTTTAGTATGATATATATCTGTGGTGTTTAGTATGATATATATCTGTGATGTTTTGTATGATATATATCTGTGGTGTTTAGTATGATATATATCTGTGGTGTTTAGTATGATATATATCTGTGGTGTTTAGTATGATATAAATCTGGTGTTTAGTATGATATATATCTGTGGTGTTTAGTATGATATATATATGTGGTGTTTAGTGTGATATATATCTGTGGTGTTTAGTATGATATATATATGTGGTGTTTAGTATGATATATATCTGTGATGTTTAGTATGATATATATCTGTGGTGTTTAGTATGATATATATCTGTGGTGTTTAGTGTGATATATATCTGTGGTGTTTAGTATGATATATATATGTGGTGTTTAGTATGATATATATCTGTGGTGTTTAGTATGATATATATCTGTGGTGTTTAGTATGATATATATCTGTGGTGTTTGGTATGATATATATCTGTGGTGTTTAGTATGATATATATCTGTGGTGTTAAGTATGATATATATCTGTGGTGTTTAGTATGATATATATCTGTGGTGTTTAGTATGATATATATCTGTGATGTTTAGTATGATATATATCTGTGGTGTTTAGTATGATATATATCTGTGGTGTTTAGTATGATATATATCTGTGGTGTTTAGTATGATATATATCTGTGGTGTTTAGTATGATATATATATGTGGTGTTTAGTATGATATATATCTGTGATGTTTAGTATGATATATATCTGTGGTGTTTAGTAAGATATATATCTGTGGTGTTTAGTATGATATATATCTGTGGTGTTTAGTATGATATATATCTGTGGTGTTTAGTATGATATATATCTGTGGTGTTTAGTATGATATATATCTGTGGTGTCTAGTATGATATATATCTGGTGTTTAGTATAATATATATCTGTGGTGTTTAGTATGATATATATATGTGGTGTTTAGTATGATATATATCTGTGATGTTTAGTATGATATATATCCGTGGTGTTTAGTATGATATATATCTGTGGTGTTTAGTATGATATATATCTGTGGTGTTTAGTATGATATATATCTGTGGTGTTTAGTATGATATATATCTGTGGTGTTTAGTATGATATATATCTGTGGTGTTTAGTATGATATATATCTGTGGTGTTTAGTATGATATATATCTGTGGTGTTTAGTATGATATATATCTGGTGTTTAGTATGATATATATCTGTGGTGTTTAGTATGATATATATCCGTGGTGTTTATTATTATATATATCTGTGGTGTTTAGTATGATATATATATGTGGTGTTTAGTATGATATATATCCGTGGTGTTTAGTATGATATATATCCGTGGTGTTTAGTATGATATATATCCGTGGTGTTTAGTATGATATATATCTGTGGTGTTTAGTATGATATATATCTGTGGTGTTTAGTATGATATATATCTGTGGTGTTTAGTATGATATATATCTGTGGTGTTTAGTATGATATATATCTGTGGTGTTTGGTATGATATATATCTGTGGTGTTTAGTATGATATATATCTGTGGTGTTTGGTATGATATATATCTGTGATGTTTAGTATGATATATATCTGTGGTGTTTAGTATGATATATATCTGTGGTGTTTAGTATGATGTATATCTGTGGTGTTTAGTATGATATATAGCTGTGGTAGAATACAGTCTGTAATTACAGTGGTGTTGACTGCCGTACAACCCTGCCGGTTATCCTGTTGTTAGTCTAATATCACTAAGTCAGTGATATTTCTATCATCCAAGGATATGTAGCTTTATAATTTGTCGCTAAACATGCCATATTGGAGTTGTTTCACATGGATATAAATAGTTTACTTTGATTGGCTCGCTAACATTCTGCACGTGCAGTGATTGGTTACCTGCTGTCTGTGATGTCATCATTCACAGAGGAACAATTGGGGATTGTAATATATTTCACATTGAAAACATTCCGTTGAGATTTTGCTGTATGGACAATGTTAGAATGGTAGCATTATAACTGGTCGCTGTACCAGCCATATTGGACGGGAGTGTATACTCTGATTGGCTCGCTACCCCATTGGTTACCTGCTGTCTATGATGACACTGTTTGTAGAGATACCGTTGGGGAAATTATTTGCAAACAAAATGCTATATTCATCCAGGATTGTTGGACGTTGTTATGCTATTCCACGCACGGTGGCGCTGTTGTTTGGTTATGATACGTTTTAGAGCTAACAGCTTCATCCACTTAAAATCAAATTACAAATGTATATCTCTTATAAATAAATTCACAGCATAACTATGCCAGCTTCAACATAGCGATCTATCTCGATCTTTCCTACATTATTGTATATTACTAATAAATAGTGCGGTCGTTAGTCCTCTACGCTTTTCAATTACATTGTCTATTCCTGGCTGCGTTTCATAACCGATGGAATTAAAAAAGGGTAGAAACTATTTTCAAATGGTGTAAAATGCTGGTTATCAGTAAAAAATGTGGTCCAAAAATAGGGGCATCGAGGGCATAGAGCTGGATATTCTCTTTAAAAAGTCATTATAGATTTTAGGTTGGGGTAATTTTTCATTATTGCTTTACGTCCAATCGGCAGTCAGCTCCCAAATATAAAATAAAACACACGTACAGGCACAAACTACGAAGTTAAAAGGAAAACGCGATATGTCACTCACGGCAATCAGACTAGCTGTCGAATGTACCCCGATAATTTAGAACAAGCCGCAGATAAACATTAAAACGATCATATTTATTGTTGAAAATATGAAAATTAAAAAATGCATTTAATATAATTTTGAACAGGCAACTGCATTCATGTCTTTGTTGAAATTTTAAGTAGAAATTTCAGATTTTTTTTATAGCTTCATAGAAAATATTCCGCGTTGGATAAAATATTATGTAATTCAATAACGAGAAATCGCTGTACTTGACTCGCCTCGTGTTGAGGGCTGAAAATGGTTCTTGCTTTTAAATAAGAATTCGAAATGACACATTCGGTTATAGGAAATAACATCCTCGTCTCAACACCTTTCTCTGCAGAAAGGAAACGATTGTTAACTTCGTCTGTTGAAGAGTGTAATGTTTTTCTATCTCATGTTTTTATTTGTTTCAAAACTGAAATGAAAGTTATGTAATAGGTGATTGAAAACATGAAAAATGAAGATAGAAGTGATTTGACAGAGCGGTCTGTCCATACGTTCACTAGTATTCCAAGGTGTTCAAGAACCTAGAGAACCGAACAAAACAATTAATTCAATATCAAATGTAATATATGCAGTGATGTAGTTAATAGACGAATTGAAACCCCATCTGGATATCTTTTTCTAAGTCTCTGTAGAAAACATGAGTTAAGTTATTGCTTTCGGTGTCTCTTTCATACAAATATATGTCAACACGAAAAGGGCATAAAGGTCTGCGATTGATAAAAAAAATCGCTTAATTTCAATGTGTCTGACATTGAAGTAGACGGTATGGGTCTCTGTAGAGAATATTGAAGCAGTATTTGGCAGCTAATACCAAAAGGAAAAAAATTCTGCAACTTTGGCAGCGATCATCTTGTGATCGCCTTTGGAACCGCCAGTAAAATGATTGAAAACCAACTGGAACCTATGACAGAAATATTGAAAATCCTGTGTTGGATTGGTCTCATGTGAGGGATAAGGGTCTATTTCACGTAAATCATCGGACATAAGAGATTCAGGAATGATATCAAATGAATGCTTCATAGAGAAATCGTTAAAATTTGACCACATGTCTTTTTTCAATTCAAGCATTCAGTCATAAGTGCCCGACAGCAACTATTTGATTACAAACTCGCCTAAAACAAGGACATGTGGGTGGTCGAGCGGCACACTGGTAACACTTGTCTTTCATCCAGACGGATAGGGTTCGATTCCCCGAACGGACGTGAAAAGATAAGGGGTAATCTGCATTATACACGTTTTCTCCGGGTAATTCGGTTTCCTGTCATGCGCATGAAGACCCCTGCGCGCCTCCATCCGGGCAACCAAGCCTAATCACCCCTGTTTATATAACTTATTTCGCAATTATTGAAAATCAAATAATGTTTAGTTACAAAAAGGATAATATTCGTTTTGGAAACACAACTCTGAACGACTGACATCGTTTTGTTGCAGTGTTAACACTGCTAATCCTCCGTTTTGGTTTTGGCATTTCTAATAGCTCAAATATGACCAGAAATCAGAAATAAAATTAAGCCATATTAATATCATAACGCTAAAAGGAATATGAAAAAAAATGCTATTTTTAGAAAAGCATTAATAAAGCGTAAAATGTTGGTGCATTGAAGCACTGTACTAACGGTGAGAGGTAAGGTTACAATGGCTTGGCTTAATGTGAACACAGGAGTGGCCAACCAAATCAAAATGTCACTCCTAGGCAAGATAGCGTGACACACCAGACCGGCCACATCACACTGACATCGGACGAACCAGTCTAAACCGGCCACATCACACTGACATCGGGCTAACTAGTCTAAACCGGCCACATTACACTGACATCGGGCTAACCAGTCTAAACCGTCCAAATTACACTGACATCGGGCTAACCAGTCTAAACCGGCCACATTACACTGATATCGGGATAACCAATCTAAACCGGCCAAATTACGCTGACATCGGGCGAACCAGTCTAAACCGGTCACATTACACTGATATCGGACGAACCAGTCTAAACCGGACACATTACACTGACATCAGACGAACCAGTCCAAACCGGCCACATTACACTGACATCGGGCGAACCAGTCTAAACCGGCCACATTACACTGACATCGGGCTAACCAGTCTAAACCGGCCACATTACACTGACATCGGGCATACCAGTCTAAACCGGCCACATTACACTGATATCGGGCGAACCAGTCTAAACCGGCCACATTACACTCAACTGGCGAACCAGTTCAAACCGGTGACTTTACATTGACCTCTGTCGAAACAGTTCGAATTGGTCAAATTACACTATCGAGCGAAACCGCCATCTGTAAAGCTTAACATCAGTTTGTTTAAGTCAGGGGACATAACCAGTAACCTTGCCCACAAGGACTTACATTGCAATAAGGTCGATAATGTAGGCAGTCCCAAGGGGGACATAAATCACTTAACGCTAGTCATTCTATGCCAGTACGGGAGATAAATTTTCCGTAAACATGAGGTCGTTATAAAAAGCACAGCAATGCAACCGCCATTTTGCATTAATGTCAGCAAAGCTTTTATCTCATCTTAGAAAATTAATGAAAAAGGGGTGTTGCTTTAATTTAATTTTTTTTCTTAACGATATGCCGCGAATCGGTGCAGTTGTGAAATTGTAAACACTGACCGGCCATGTTTTGTGAACATCGATCCTTTCGTAAGCTTGTCAATGCCATCCTAGGTAAAATCGTAAACCTCAACTGAAGATGATTTGACTCAGAAGATTCTTACAAATGTAAGATACTGCATGGTAGTGATATTTCCGCATGCTAGCACTACAGGATGTTCTCAAGTGATAATGTACTCCATAAATATTGGTCTCGGGTGATACTGTCATCCACTAATATTTGACATGTGTCACAAACTATTAACCTTAACAAATAAGTAAACATTATCTGAATAATCTGATAACGCATTGGAGGTTCTCCGACAGATATGTGTATCTGTTTAACGAAATCTGTAATTCAGAAACTAATTTCTGGTTTTGTCTGCTATTTACAAAGTAGAAAACACTAACAAAGAGCTAGAAAAAAAATCAGTTTTGCAAGCGGCCGACTTACTCGTGGGATATAGAAAACTATTATTAACCTGAGCCTTAAAAACGGTTTGTTTTGAATGATTAGAGGGCTCCAATTTGATGTCTCATAAACGTACGTCATTTGTCCATAAGATTATGCCGTAACTGATACCAGGAAAAGTGACAAATGAGAAAGCCATTATTTTACAGATATGAGGGCCTTGTCGAATTCTGAAGTCGTGTTGAATGATTAAGTTTTTGTCTCTCGGGGCATTTCGATAATTGATTGTATTGTTTTTCAAGTGCATGGAAAAGTCGATAAACGCACTTAAACTCTGCCCAGTAACTCCTCTTAGTCTTGTTTTGTAGACTTATTCATAGATAATGACTTTATTTCCAACTATCTCATTTTCTCACATTTTGGATAGATGCTTTCATTTCAATAAATCTTTTTCAAAATTTGAGTGTTAAGAGCACCGGCCACGTAGCCCCGGGGGAAGATTCGAGGTGCGTGGATTATCTTGTCGGTTTGTGTTTCTTGGGAAGCTGAAAAGCGGACCGGTTTGTGCTTTATTGGTTGTGTCCTTGGGCAGGAACTTTTACCCTGATTTCTCTGGAAGGCATGCGACGGGCCTCCCTTATGCTGTTCAGTGATGGAGTCACCAACTACTGTAAAGACACCTCGCCTCAAAATGACCCTGGCTGTTCACGGGCGATAAACCAAGCAACAAATAAACAAACAAGCAAAGGGCGAATATGAGGAAACAACGAAATGAACTATAAGGTAGCGAAGATGGTGGAATCCAAGGATAGATGAACTAGCAGGGATTAGTTTAAAGGCCATGTACATGTAACCAACGACAGTGGATTTCGGATTAGATAGAGGGAGGCTGAAGTTGGTTCTGAGTTCCGTTTAAGAAAAACAGAAATAGGAACCAGTTCCGAGTTCTGTTTAAGAAAAACAACGGAACTAATTTTAGGAACTAGTTTCCGAGTTCCGTTTAAGAAAAACAACGGAACTAATTTTAGGAACTAGTTCGGAGTTCCGATTAAGAAAAACAGAACTAGGAATAGTTCCAAGTTTGGTTTAAGAAAATATTCTATGTACTTCATCTCAATATGAGACCCGAATCTGAAGAAGAAAAACTATATGTGTCAATGGGTACAAAGGCAGTTATCAGTCACGTATAAAATGTAAGGGACTTGGTCCTTGTTTTCTAGTTAAGTAAAAGGGAACTAGGAAATCGGAACTCGGAACCAACTTCAGACTCCATTAGATAGAGCCCAGAGTACGAGCATTAAAACATTTGCAACACAGGGACTTGACACGATATATCCCATTATTGTATGGATCACTAGGTTTAAGCCTAATGAAACGAAACTGAATACCCGGAGAAACACACTTGATCTGGCACGTGTCCCCCGCACCGTTTCAAGTCCGATCGAGGAATCGAACCCTAGGTGAAAGGCAGGAGTGTTATCGCTATGTCATACTATAAATTATTTATATAAATTCTCTCACGAAGATATATATGTATTTTATGTTATAACATAATACGTTTGATTTTCCTTAGCTATACACATGAGCTATATTATACAGTTGCTTCATGCTGCTTTAACTGATAAGGCATGAACCACTGTATGACCGAGTGTCGTTTTCGGCCATAACACTTATATAATAATTGTTCTCCATGATGATGTCACAAAATATATCACACCAGTCCAATGTTGCCATTCCTCATGTTTTATTTTAACTATGTACATCAATACATATTCTCTTTTTTAACCTGAATAATCCACAAGATTTCAAATATAGGCTATTTCATTTTTTAAATCACTCTGATGCAATTTATGTATTATTGTGCAATAGGACTATTTATATGGTGATAACTCCTAAAGGAAAACACACTCGATATGTCATATTTGAAATAAAATGATGACATTTAATACAAAATCTACAACAATAAGTAACAATGTGTACAAACATTTATTATGCATTTTTTAGACATATACCATACATAACGAAAATGCAATAAGCAATATCTTACAGATTTATGAAAAATGGCGGCCATCTTGGATTTGGCGGCCATCTTGGATTTTTCACAATTGGCCCCATATCCAAAATCAATCAGTATATTACCGCTTACAATCATGCCAAGTTCCATGCTTTTACTGAAAATCCCACAATTATTTCACCATTCTGCTAGACTATTAGGCTGAGGAACGCGTAAAAAAACTTCAGTAAACTGTTAATTCCGGCTTTGGTGCATTTTCGAACTCCAAAGATGACCTTCCTTTGGACTCGCGATACGCTGAAAGAAATCAAACAGACCATTTTATGTTTTCAACTAGATCCAACAAACCCTGATTGGAGATTTCTTCGAACCTTTCTGACTTCGAATCTAGACGTCTGTCTACAAATCACGATCAGGAAGACGCTTCATCGTAATCAATGGGGTGTTTGGGCGCGTGCAATAGAACAGCGGTTGATTACCAGTACCTCGTGTCAAATATTCTGGACTGTTACACAGACACCCATGATATATTTGTATATTAATGCGTTATCTCTGTACCATTAAGTCGGATGAGAAATAAATTTTAAATCTTGAATACGTACAAATATATATGGTATTCAATTCCTGTAATTGTCTTCACTTATAAATTCAACCAAATGTAATCATACATATAAAAAAAAAATACAAATGACAGTCACACTGGCCTGTCTTTCCGGACACACTGTCACACAGTCCGGTTGAAGAAACCGTCTAAGATGGACACACAGTCCTAAATACATTACTCACAAAAATATAACCTAGTTGATACATGTATAACTAAATAATGTGCATTGATAACATATGAAACTGGAATATTACGCGAGAAATGCAATTTCTGTACGATGAAAATTGAAAATACAGCGCTGTAAGTTATTTTTATAGGTACGATGATGATAATTTGGCGGCAAATAATCGTCAATATATCCTTAATTACGACGATGACAATGCATCCATAGCAGTTTCACTCTGACAGTCGTTTCTCTAATAACTCGAAAATATTTTCACGTGAATATGACTTCAAGAGTCTCGATGAATGTGATATATCGATTCCGTATTAAAGTGTATATTCTAGGTTTTCTTATACACAATGTAACAGAAACTGGTAAGAACAGCATGACAAAAACTTCTGGTTGGAAACTGCACGTGCTGTATGTTTCTGACGAAGAAAAGACGAATTCCTGTGATTGACTGTGACACGCATGTGGGTTAATGTTGCGTCCCGTTTTGTTGCTCATTAGTGTATTCATGTAAAATATACATTGTTGTACATTGTTGCAACTTGTACATTCCAATGACGTCACATTGTTTACAGATCCCGCGTTGTGTCTGCACTGCCTGACACGAAGGCTTCATTCTGTGTTTTTTAATGTTTTTGTTAGTTTTCTGATAATTCAATTGATCAGGTATGATTAAACAACCCCAATCAATATGAGGTGTGATTGTAATTTTAAGGTTAAACCGCATGTTGCGAAAAATACTTCAACTTTCACTTTGTCAGTGCATTCGTGATCGCAGCTTCGATCGGCTGTCATGGCAACGACGAGGACGGTGGTTTCATCACAGTGACGAATTTACAAACTTGCATGTGTACAGCCGAAAACTTCTAACTATACCTTATGTCTTTGGAAATCATCTGTAAATAATTAATTGAATTAATTACGATCAATTGCATTCGTTTATTAACGTTTGTTCGTTTCTATATGCCGATTTTGATACTTAAAACACTGAAGAGTTCCAATATTGGAGAATGAACATTAACACTTGCTCTATGAATCGTCCTAGAGCACCCGACTACCCTAAATCAATACGTATGAAACAAGTACGAGCGTGAAGGTAATTGTATGAGAGCAACGAAAAGTGCTGTACATTCTTACAAAAATGACAAACATCGTCAAAATTACTTAAAAAGTAGTCAATAAATCGGCATTTCTTCAATTAACACCAGTTTATAACGCCGTTATGTAACTATACTTGAATAAATAGAAGAATGTACAGCACTTTTTCTCGGTTTCTTAGCACGATGAATAAGTGTATCATATTTGTTTGTTCGACAAAATACGTTGATCGGGTGCTCTGGCCATATTTACTGACCAAGTGTTAATGTAGTCCTTCGTGCCGGTCACGTGACCACGCGAGAACACGAGGAACGACGAAAACATCCCGATAAAAAACAAACAGAACTAACCGGGAAATCATTAAATATTGAATTTATATTAAAACGTGATGTTTTTTGTTCTTTTTAATTATAAATGCAACATTAACCCACATGCGCAGTGACTAGATTAGAGTTTGAGATAGTTATCTGAGGTAGGTGCCTATAGATAAATATACATGTAATTGTACAATGAATATGCCATTTCCTTTGTGTAAATCACCAGGTAGTCCATCTTATCTGCTGTTTCACTACTTCACCCTCATTAGTCCGTTGAGTTTTGTTTTTTAAATTTTAATTAAAAGCGTATTATTTGGAAACAGAAACATACTTTCAGTCACAAATATGCATATTTAGGTAGCTTGGCTATAGATAATAGGTGAATAATAAATTAACAAACTTTCATAGATTGCAGCATAATCAAATTATACACATTTTGTGTACGTAAGTGTGTGTGAAAGTTGTCTTTGTTTCTTTCTGAATCATGTGAATACTTTATGTGGAAAATCTGAATAAAAATGTCAAAAGCAAAAAATATCTATATATGCATATTTAAAGTGAATTGGCATTGCGCATATTTGTTTTATTATCAAATTCATTGAACACTAAATATTACTCCGCCGACATTGGAATGTCGCCTGGACATTGAAAGACGGTAACCACAACATGTGCTTCGTTGCTGTTGAAACCACAGGCGCTTGCATAGAAAATATGACTTTAAATTTTTTTTGATATGACAGTGGTATGTGTAATCTGTTAAGCTTACACATACCACTGTCAAAAAAAATGAAAATAACATTTTCTATGCAAGCGCCTGTGGTTGAAACTTGTGTAAGTCGACAATGTTATTGTTAACGATTTAAAACCGACTTTCGTTAAAAAGAAAATATGAGTAGTATATAGATGATAAAAAGACAATCACCTCCTTATTTTCTCATCGCTCGCTCGTGTATGACATCTCGTGGCGACCTGCGGGGGCCCCTTGATCTCATCAACAAGCTCAAGATGAGAACAAAGTTATCACGACAACCACTGAAGAAACAGTGTGATAATCTATAAATATCACCGACGGAAATAACCCTCGATGAATCTGCGCCTCTTTGACTGATTACCACCGCGGATTTATGCGACATGACATACGGAAATATTCCTCTATAAATCTGCGTCTCCTTGAATGTTTCCACCGCGGATTATTATGACATGGCAGGCGAAAATATTCCTCGATGAATCTGCGCCTCTTTGACTGATTACCACGGCGGATTTATACGACATGACAGGTGGAAATATTCCTCGATGAATCTGCGTCTCTTTGACTGATTACCACGGCGGATTTATACGACATGACAGGTGGAAATATTCCTCGATGAATCTGCGGCTCTTTGACTGTTTACCACCACGGAATAATACGATATCTCGTGTTCCCCCTTGACTTTAGACCTTTTTGATGTCACGTTAACCACACACATCAAAGTCCGTGTCCTTGGTCGTTAGTGTTGTACAGGAAAACATTTCTCCCGAAATCGCACAAACTGGTTAATGGGACGACCACATTAGTTGTGGTTGGATTAAAGAGGATAATAAACTCCGATGGTTTCCTTAGTTCGGATAAACTGTATCTATTTCAAGACAAACATTTGGATCCAAACAAATCGTAAATGCCCGGTATTTTGGAAAGAATACTTCTGTCCAACTCGTTCGATTTTGTGATTTAGTCCTAAATTACGCAATACGCCCTTAACTGAACATCTCTTTTAAGCACTAAACCCTGACTGAGAACTGTGTAATTAGACAGATAACTAACTGTATCACCAAGATAGCATTTAACTCGGAGCCAGACTAGTAATTAGCACGTGTCGCTGAACTAATTGCTTACACGGCGATGTTTACGTCATCTGTTCATGTCACGGGACAATTAATCTCGCGCAAACACTATCAGTCTATACAACGTATGTCAGATCAACCTTAACGATCTTACTGTAGCGCGTGATACTGAAAATGATAAATATATTTTAAAGATTTACGAATTCATTTCCTGGACATTTAATACATTAATAATGACTATATCTAAATTACTCGGCGCTCCTTTTGAAAAAAAAAACAACAAAAACACAACACAAACAAAACAAATAAATAGATGTGAGACATATCAGATATTCTCCCCGAGAAGTTTCGAATGGTTAATTTGTAATAAAAGTGAATGAGGGTCAGAATCTATGTAAAGTGTAACTTAAAGTGGCATATGTTTACAGAAAAAGACTTCTGTGAATTCGTCAAATATGGAACCTACCATTCCGAGTGTGAAGCTTATGTGCGATCCTAAGATATCGAGGTACAAGGCAAAATCTACTTTAGCCCATGGTGACCATGACCTTTGTACACCCGTAAATCAATCCTAGCATACCACATATACCAAGATAGTTTATCATATTTCATTATTGTAACGTACACGCAAGATTGTGTTTAGCAACAGTGAACTTGCCAAATTAATGGTGACTTTGACCTTAGCCAAGTCAAGCACCCCTGAAGTCGACAGGGTTCTGTATGGTTTCTATAGTAACCAACAGTCCGAACTTTGTGTGATAATGCGGTCTCCATTAAGTATCGCGAGGTTCAAGTACATGTAAGAGCCAGAATTCATTAATCAAAGCTGACCTTTGGTAGACCTTGCCCCACATAAATAGAAGTTTGTCTCTACATATGGAAACACTCACACCAAGTTAAATTTTCGTTCAATAGAGCAGGTGAAGGAAGCAGATGAATACGCCACAGTTAGCCATTTGTAAACTGGGCCCGCGGACGGTCGCATATACAAATGTACAAGATAGTCGATCCGACTTCGGATGACCTTTGGTTTGCACTATAATATAAAGATGTCCGTCGGTGATGACCGACGATCTCGCTCGTTGTGACACTATACTATATTGTATCATGGTCTGCCTAGTTTTCCTTTGAAGTTGCGAGGACAGTAAATCCAAAAACCCAATGTAAGAGGCGGAGCTTTGCTGTCCAATAACTTCCCATACTAGGAAGTTGTTGTACACCAAAGTACAAAAAAAATATACAAAAATGTATGCAGTATATCATGAAAAAAACCCAGAACCATTCGTTTCTTTCCGTAATTTTCAATTTTAATGAATTAAAACTTCAACGTATACACTCATTTCCAACAATGTAGTTACAATTTGTATTAAACTTCAGCTTCCTCTTATCAATCTGATCAGTGAAAATATAACAGATAATCTGTTCACAACTTTACCACAATGAATGATGTAACACTTTACACGTACAATGTGTTTGGTGGAAACTTCAAAATTGTTTTCAGTCATTTATTCAAACTGAAAGAAATCTGACAGTTGGTAAAGAATGGACGGTTTGTAATGTCCTGAAAAGGGTTTAGGACGAGTTGATCATCCAGTTTGCACATTTTGATGTGTTATTCCCTCTCGACGGATTCTTGCTCGCTTTTAAGTTTTGGTGTCGAACTTTGCGGAGGATCCAAGGTAGTACCCACTTTTCCCAAAAGACTTGCATCGGCAATTTTATATATTTCCGAACACCCTTCTCCGACCTGTGTCCAGTTCGCCGCGTTATTTCTTGTTCATCAACACCTGCCATGTACAACTGTGTAGCGCATGTTCGCTTGCCACTGTGGTTTGTGTAATTTCCTTTCAGAACACCACGGACACATATCACTTTCATTATGTTTTTTAGTTTGTTAACACGGACGGCGTGATTTCCATAGCGAATGGGGTTTCCTCTGAGAGGTCTCCTGTAAAACACACCCTCCTAAGGCCTTTACATCGGTCACCTGCAACAGACAATGGAGAAAGAAATACCTGTAAAACACCCCCCTCCTAAGGCCTTTATAAACAAAAAGTTATCCGCAATATCGGTCACCTGCAACTGTCTGGAGAAAGATGTTATTACTAGACGTAACCACGTGATAAAAGACATGGTTTGATGGACTAACACGTTCTCGTATTCGACCAACTTGGCTTGTAAAGGTTTCAAAAAGTTTCTCGAAATATCAGACACATGTCACATCTCGAAACAAACTATGTATTCCATATAATTCTATTTTTAGATTATAGAAAAATTCATTGACCTGGAATTAAAGAATTTTTGGAATCATTTTATTAGTCATTAAATTACTGTCGTTCTAGGTCAAATTAATTGAAATAAAGTACGTGTTCATAACTGTATCATAAAGACCACAGGTTTCGGTTTTTTGTTTGTTTTGTTCTTTTAATAATGTACATATACTTTTATTCATAGATAACCCAATTTTTTTACGAGATTTCATAAAGTGTATGACTGTTAACTGTACCTTCAGTGTCGTGCTAATCCAAAAGTCCCTCTGATATCCCCCATCAAAAAAAAAGATTTTTTTTTAGAAATTGGATTTGAGAAATATTTGATTTTCATCTATAACTTTATCTTATAGTCTTATGATTAAATGACTTACCTTCTTGGCAATACTGTCTGATATTCTTGCTGGTAATATCGCGGACTTTCAGTCCTCCTCTGTATGTTTTACATCCCCTTCCCGTGAACTCGACATATTTCCCGTGCTGGTCAGTGTCGATGATAAATTGCTCTCATTTGAGATCGTGATGTTCGTCGTGTCCTCGAAGCCCAAACAGTTTACATGCATAGAAAGACATGGTGCACTGCAACGACTCTGCCGTGTCCACCCTAAAACACCATTTCCCCCTAATTTTACTTTATCCTCGGGCATTAATGGCTGGGCTTGTTTAATGTTTGTACCAAGTCCGATGGAAACGAACTCTTCCATTCTTGCATCCAACACTTTCCGGAAACTGTTAAACATGTCATTTTGCGGATCTTAAAAGTTCTTGTCATTTACATTACAATCTCTCCAATGTCGGAGAAGTCCGCAGATGATGAGGTTGAGGTACAGAGAACGTAGAGGGTAAGGGTTGCCATCTTTCCTCCTCGTTTCTATAACGAATCTTGACAGGAAGTAGTTCATTGGCTAACCAGTCATTTCCAGAAAATCCGGGATCATTTCAATACCGACATTAGTTCCATTCTGGCGCCAACTTTGAAATACACCCTTCACCCAAGCTGTATTCTTTTTAGTGATAACATTCTCCTGCTGTCCAATAAGTTCTATCATTTTTCTGGGTGGATACTGCTTCCGCGAAACGTTTGCTTTCGAATTGATGAAGTTCGGTTTCAGGTAATTTTAATTCAAATGTCCCATATCCATGCTTCGGGGGTATCCATTTCTGTGTCGCTGTCAGACAGTCCGCTTGAGAAGCCGACGGGTACACATTATTCAGAAACACCCTGTGTCAGGGACAGGTCGGAAATCCCATCAAAAGCTTTCACTTAGTTTTCTATCTCCTGGCATACTTGAGAAAACACAATGTCGTCAAAATCGTCCTCTTGTAAGGAAAGAAAATCCATGTCCTTCAAAGTGACCGTAGAGCTGACAGAGTTGACACCCTGCTTACTGCTTAAAAAGTTCGAATGAAACTGGTGAGAACGTAGGCGCGCTTTGAAGTTTTTGGCGGGAAATATACTACTAATTGATTGTGGATTGTTTTTGGCGGAAAATTTACTCGGAAACTATACAATTTTGATTGGTTTTTAGAAGTTTAGTGACAGCTGATTGACGGATCGTGATACAAGCCATTTTTATAATGTCATAGACTCGTGTACACTCGATATTTCGGTGGGCGTCAACTCGTTCGCTACGGGAACTCAAAACCGCCGGCCGAAATATCTCATGATACACTCGTCTAGACATTCAATAACTATAACAAGACGTCCGTCTGTGATGACCTCGTGGTGACACTATAATATAAAGACATCCGTCAGTGATGACCTCGTGGTGAGACTATAATATAAAGATGTCCGTCAGTGATGACCTTGTTTATACAACGTAAAGAAAATCAAAAGATTAAAAATTCACATCGTGTTTATCATTGTGAACGCGAGAAATCATTCGTACATCTTAACTATTAAGCCATGCCATCCCTTCAGTATTTGTTTCCAATCAGAATATCTTATGCCATAGACAAAAAACATTTATATACAAATGGTAAGACTTCCTAGCAATTTCCGCACTGCCAGTGTAATTTCATTCGTAATCTTCGTAAAGAAACGTTGACAGGCAGCGTATCATTTAGGGAAAGTGTATCCTTTAAAATCTTGGCAATTAGTTCCCGTGAAATTCTAGATGAGAGAAGACATATGTAGAAAGCTTTAGTTTATGCTTGATTGCTTGTAGGTTCTTACTTCACCAATTAAGCGTTAATTTACATCAATAAACCTAATAGTACATTTTCCATGATGAAGCCAAGAATTGGCAAACACACAATACAAATCAGTTGTATTAATACAAGTTTTGTTTAATTGTGTTTGTGTTTTTTGTTTGTTTTTTAGGGTGGGGGGAGTCATGTATTTTAAATGCATTACTTGTAGCCCCTGAAGATCAAAATCAGCTGTTTCACCATATTGTATGACTCGTAAGGGGATCTTCATTTCGTTTCTTTCGTTTTAATCAAATCATTTTGTCGAGTGTTTGCACATGAAAGGTGTTGTTGACGTTCGTTTGGCCATGTGAGGTGTTGTTGTCAAGCGTTCGGACTGTGAGGTGTTGTTGTTGAGTGTTTGGCCATGTGAGGTGTTGTTGTCAAGCGTTCGGCCTTGTGAGGTGTTGTTGTCAAGCGTTCGGCCTTGTGAGGTGTTGTTGAGCGTTTGGCCATGTAAGGTGTTGTTGTCGTTCGTTTGACCACGTGAGGTGTTGTTGTTGAGTGTTTGGACATGTGGTGTGTTGTTGTCAAGCGTTCGGCCTTGAGAGCTGTTGTTGTCAAGTGTTTGGACATGTGATGTGTTGTTGTCAAGCGTTTGGCCATGCGAGGTGTTGTTGTAGAGTGTTTGGCCATGTGAGGTGTTGTTGTTGAGTGTTTGGCAATGTGACGTGTTGTTGTTGAGTGTTTGGCCATGTGAGGTGTTGTCGAGTGTTTGACCATGTGAGGTGTTGTTGTTGAGTGTTTGGCCATGTGATGTGTTGTTGTAGAGTGTTTGGTCATGTGATGTGTTGTTGTCGAGTGTTTGGCCATGTGAGGTGTTGTTGTCGCCTGTTTGGCCATGTGAGGTGTTGTTGTCGCCTGTTTGGCCATGTGGGGTGTTGTTGTCGGGTGTTTGACCATGTGAGGTGTTGTTGTCGTTCGTTTGACCACGTGAGGTGTTGTTGTTGAGTGTTTGGACATGTGATGTGTTGTTGTCAAGCGTTCGGCCTTGTGAGCTGTTGTTGTCAAGTGTTTGGACATGTGATGTGTTGTTGTCAAGCGTTCGGCCTTGTGAGCTGTTGTTGTCAAGCGTTTGGCCATGCGAGGTGTTGTTGTAGAGTGTTTGGCCATGTGAGGTGTTGTTTTAGCGTTTGGCCATGTGAGGTGTTGTTGTCGAGTGTTTGACCATGTGATGTGTTGTTGTCGGGTGTTTGGCCATGTTAGGTGTTGTTGTCGAGTGTTTGACCATGTGAGGTGTTGTTGTCGTTCGTTTGGCCATGTGATGTGTTATTGTCGGGTGTTTTGCCATGTGAGGTGTTGTTGTTGAGTGTTTGGACATGTGAGGTGTTGTCGAGTGTTTGGACATGTGAGGTGTTGTTGAGTGTTTGGCCATGTGAGGTGTTGTTGTTGAGTGTTTTGCCATGTAAGGTGTTGTTGTTGAGTGTTTGGCCATGTTAGGTGTTGTTGTCGAGTGTTTGACCATGTGAGGTGTTGTTGTCGGGTGTTTGGCCATGTAAGGTGTTGTTGTCGTTCGTTTGGCCATGTGAGGTGTTGTTGTCGTTCGTTTGGCCATGTGATGTGTTGTTGTCGTTCGTTTGGCCATGTGAGGTGTTGTTGTCGTTCGTTTGGCCATGTGATGTGTTGTTGTCGGGTGTTTGGCCATGTGAGGTATTGCTGTCGTTCGTTTGGCCATGTGAGGTGTTGTTGTCGGGTGTTTGACCATGTGAGGTGTTGTTGTTGAGCGTTCGGCAATGTGAGGCGTTGTTGTCGGGTGTTTGGCCATGTGAGGTATTGTTGTCGTTCGTTTGGCCATGTGAGGCGTTGTTGTCGGGTGTTTGGCCATGTGATGTGTTGTTGTCGAGTGTTTGGCCATGTGAGGTGTTGTTGTCGTTCGTTTGGCCAGTTGATGTGTTGTTGTCGGGTGTTTGGCCATGTGATGTGTTGTTGTTGAGCGTTCGGCAATGTGAGGTGTTGTTGACGTTCGTTTGACCATGTGAGGTGTTGTTGTCGAGTGTTTGGCCATGTGAGGCGTTATTGTCGAGTGTTTGGCCATGTGAGGTGTTGTTGTCGAGTGTTTGACCATGTGAGGTGTTGTTGTCGAGTGTTTGGCCATGTGAGGTGTTGTTGTTGAGCGTTCGGCAATGTGAGGTTTTGTTGTCGAGCGTTTGGCCATGTGAGGTGTTGTTGTCGAGTGTTTGGCCATGTGAGGTGTTGTTGTTGAGTGTTTGGCCATGTGAGGTGTTGTTGACGTTCGTTTGACCATGTGAGGTGTTGTTGTCGGGTGTTTGGCCATGTGATGTGTTGTTGGCAAGCGTTTGGCTATAAAGGTGTTGCTGTCAAGCGTTTGGCGGTGTGAGGTTTTGTTGTCTTTCGTTTGGCAACGTGAGGTATTGTTGTCAAGCGTTCGGCCATATGAGGTATTGTTGTTATTCATTTTATTTGTGTATACAGGGTATCTGTACCGAAAGTAGTTGTGAGCCGACAATTTACAAAACATAACTGATCTGTCGAGGATGTTTTCAAACATGTCATGTAATGAATGTCCGTACTATAGATTGATACAATATTAATGTGGGTACATCCGAAGGATAAATACATAAGTGATTTTATATCTTTGTGGCTCTAGCATCTTTGCAACAACATGATTCATATGACCAGTTTCGAGAGGACACCAAAAGAAAAACAGAGGAACATAAAAATCATTTAAAAACAAACCGTAAAAACGAAAAAAAAAAAAAAAAAACATAAAAAGAGAAGTTTGACTGAAAGGAAAAGAAGAAGAAATATGCCTGCAAAGCTGCGAATGCAAACATACATGTTTCGTCATATCACAGCAAGTATTAATTACGATTAGACAAACAGCAGTAATCCGTGTGTCAAGTTTAGACTTTAATAACCCCAAACAAACATTAAACTTTATTAGTGAACTCATTAATTAGAAAGTGTTTTCATTTGATCTAATGTTGGAAGAACTAAGACCAGCTGAAAATTGATCATTATTTAATCATTAAAACTAAAATGCACGGTTCAAATCTGGCGACTTAATCTATCACGTGGTGACATCGATAATTCCTACAAGAAGCTTGACACGCGTTGACAAGCGTACTTCGACTGCGATCTTATCAAGTTCTCAACCGAAATAAATATTTGATTTGTTGTCTGGGAAACCAGGGTTTTTCCTCTAACTATTCACATTTTTTCAATGGGCCAAGCGATACACTAAAATCGTGCTTGATAATGAGGATCGGCGATAACATGGATGAGATTAAATGACACTGAAATCGGATTGCTGTGATTCTAAAGAACAGCCACGATACTGATTAAATGACTGGAGTTTTGTGGACTCGAAATTAATTTGACGTAACGTTGTTAGCTTGGTATTATTTGGATTTCAAATAAAATACAATGGCTACAGTCCATTTATAGGTTACCCTACTGAATCTACATTGTCCTGTTACTGATTAAAAACATTCTGAATTCCCAATACACGTACCGCCGTAATGTAATTAAGTTGCATGTTTCAAATTGTGTTTATTTATTTATTTATTTATTTATTTTTCATTTTTTTTTTTGTGATTTAACAATCTCGTACTTTTAAAATAAGTTAATTACACAATATCACGTAAAATATTCTTTTTTTAAGTTTGTTCAGTAGAAAACAGACTACTCAACCACGGTTTTATGAAGAAACATGCTACAGTGCTAATGTATGGCAGTGGGATCGCACTATATAGCGACTGTTGGGTGCCTCATCGTTAACTAAGGACACTGCAATCATCTTACGTTACTAATTTGGAGAAGGTAAAACCTAATAAATAAGCACTTTGTGCAGTATCCAGCAACTGTTTCTTTTTGAAGGAGCACCTGTCAAGAGTAATTTGGACCCCAAACTGCTGATGATCCGTAAGCAACTCGAAAGAAAACATTGAGAAAAAAGTCCATTATATATGACTCGTCTCGTTATAGCATGTACGAGTTATTACATAACATAGGAATCATTGTTATCCTTTCTCTCCTCTTTTTGTCTAAATATTTTCATCTGTCGATGTCTTTGGTATTCATCCTCATATTAGCCCTATTGTTTCGTGAGCGGTTAGTTAAGTAGATACATCAAGTATGCATCTCGTGCACAAGGGAGACCGTCCTTAAATGTCTATGTCTGTAGCTAGAACGATACATGTATAACACCAAACAGTATAAATATTTGATTTGTAAATATTGGGCGGTGCTCCACGTACGCTTTGAATATATCACTCTAAATCATCAATTAGCTTTCAGGAATGGGACGAGAATTGACAGGAAAACATTAGTGAACTTTTTTTTTATTTTAACAGAATTAGTTGGAAGTGTAGAAGTTTGATGTTTCTGTTTATGATTGTTTTTATTCCATTATTATTTTGGACATGGACAACTGTAATGGACGAAAACAACATCAGTCTGACACTCTGAACAAACACACAACTGGTGTTAAGGAATAATATATATACAGAGACAGTCCGTACACAAATTAACCGCTGTAGAAATTGATTGCTGTAAGGAAGACCATGCCTCTGGGTTTTGTCTGCGTCCAGCGTGACCTATCGTCTAACTATCACTACTGATAATTGTATTTACACTCTAACTTGAAAAGTGCATCCATTTTAATTGATTTTTCTTTCTCTTCCGTGTCTGTCGTTGTTTGACAGTTGTGGGATGTTAAATGCAATACAAAAGAGCTAACTACGGTAGACATGGTATAATAAGAAAGTGTAATGTTCTCAGAGAAAGACGTATCTTTTGAAAATGTAGTTGTAGTGGTTGACCGTATTGTTTGGATATTTGGTATAAAAGATTATGTTGTAACGACTCGAAAGTTTTGCTGCTGGAACGAAAATTTCATGAACTAAATAATAAATCGAGCTGTTTAGACTGGTCTTCATACTAAACACTAGTATTACACTCTTAAGGTAACGTCAGGAAAGGAAAAGTTCATCCTGGGTCAATAACGCCTTAATAAACAAACAAAAACATGTGTAAGGCATGTCAACAAATCCTAAGAATATCGCACAAATGAAGACGGATAGAAGCACGTCCCCATATGATATAGTTAAAACGACAGAGACCTGATCAGTGGGCCTCTTATCGTACTGTAACATTCTCAAGTTAAGGTATAAAATTCGTCCATGGTTTCCACACTGGTGCTAATTTAGTAGAGCGAAACTCAGTAAATATATTAAACATCAGTGGTCTACAGTACTTTTGTTTTCCTGATCGACAGCTTGTAAACCCGTATAAAGCATTGGTTCCCTACTGGGAGAGTGATCCTCTTTTGACGTGCTGATAATTCTGACGTTACCGGTTTGAACCTATTTGGTTATAAAATATCCACCAGGGATACCGATTTTTTATCCATTGTATTTGAAACCAAGTTTACCGATTTTTTATCGCTTGTATCTAAAATGTTTGTATATTATTTAATGTCATAATTGTTATCAGTAACTGTGATCAAGGGCACATGACAGTTCCTCCTTTGTTCGTACTGTGTGCGTGATGTGAGTGTGCTTTCTGATTCTGTAGAAGGTTTTGTATTGGCCTCCTTGTGATACCGTGGATCAAACTGATGCCGATTGTATAGTACTCACTGAAGTGTTCGGGGCCTGTTGGTTTTTGCGGACAAACCGGTTCGTCAGTTTTTTTAATGTACTATTTCAAACATATATCTTGACGGACCTGCAAATGTTAATACAGGCCTTGGAAATCTTTGTCAAGGCTCGTCTGAAAACAATATAAAATCGCCAAATCCGTCTTTATTTCATAAACGAACAACACCGGTCCAACTGGACTAACCGTTTGGACCGCAAAAAAACGAAAACGGCCCTGTTTATATCAGTATATAAGTGGAAATTTTGGTTTGCAAAAATATTAATCTATGCCTATATGTTCAAAATACTTAAAAGAAATAAGTAAAATTAGAATGTCATCACATGAGTTAAAAGTAGAGGTTGGACGTTATAATTATCTATCACGTAACTTACAATGTTTGTAATAATGGAGATATAGAAGACGAGTTCCATTCTAAAATCAAATGTCAATGTTACAGAGTTGAGAAGTAAGTTCATAAACAAATATTATTTTACTAGACCAAGCATGTATTAATTTATAAAACTGATGTGAATAGAAAACAAAAAAGATCTGGCCAATTTAGCAAAATTCATTTCCTTAAGTAATCGGAAACGAGATCGCCTGAGACATAATATCAAATATTATATATTGATTTATGTACTTGTATTATCGAAATCACTCAGTATTTATTCTATCATTCTATATTATTCTATACATAACGTGAATAAATAAACTATAACGTGTTTGTTAATACAGTATGTACTGCTGTAATTTCTATGGCTGAATTAGTTGTTTTCAGACCTCTTGATTAAACTTAATTATCAAAGTGTGAGAGATATTTTTCTACACTATTCTGTAACCGCCGGTTTTCTGTGTGTGAGGATCAGTATATGGATGTGTGAGGAATGTGAGGATTTGTTGAATATGTAATTTGTTTACTGATAAACCAATTTGTTTAAATTGATAAAGAACTTGAACTTGTTTGTAGACATTTTTGACGTGGTACTCTTCATTTCAACGATAATCTTTTATGTTTAAATTCATTAAGAACGTGTAAGCAACAACTTCGCGATACATACTCTAACTGATAACCATTTTATCTGCTAATTACGAATCAGGAAAATATATCTAATTACCGTATTAGGACATGGTGTTACAGTACCTACAGTAGTCTGAAATAGACACTCGGTAATTCGTTTTATATTTAGCTCACCAAATAAGTAATAATGAATCGCATGGCTATAGTATAAACTGTTTCTATATTGAGCAACATGTGTATGTCTCTAGACGACTTAGGTTGTCTGTAGGACGTACACATAAAACATAAAACAAAACACTTATACACACAGAAAAACTTTCAAAATGGAAGAAGGAAGTTAGAAGTTCCATCAATTGATTTCATCACTTCAGAAGTTGTTATATTATAGGCCGAGGGTTTTTTATTCTTTCTTTTTGCGTTTTACTTTTTTCATTTGTTATCCAGAAAACATCCGTCCTCATTTGTCGATGGCTATTGTGGGGATGCTAAACTCTTTCAAATGAACAAACATTGTAAGATTTGGTTTGATCAGGACACATTAACAGAGTAAAAAGAAGCATCAATTTTATTTATTTTTTTTTTATTTTTAATTATTGATGGTCCATCAACTGTTATAACAGATTATGTTGTATCAATTCGACAATTATGTTGGAACGAAAATTCCGTGAACAAAGTAATGAATCGAACTGTTAAAGTTGGTCTTCATACTAAATACTATTACAAGTTTTACGTTCTTTAGGTAACGCCTGGAAAGGAATAGTTCATCAGGGTCAATATAGCCTCGGTCAAACATCAAATCAACAAAAATCATTAGGCATGTCAACAACATAACACAAATGAAGACAGAAATCTTCACCCTGCTATATAATATACAGTTAAAAACAAATACTAAAAACGTGTTATTTAACTCTAACAATACGATAAAAATGAAAAACATATATCTATATAATATACAGTATTCCTTTCTAAGGTCACAGTATGCAAGCTTGTTGCTGTTCCCACGCTTGTGTTAATATAAAATCACTGGTCCACAGTACTTTTGTTTTCCTGACCGACAACACAGCTTGTAAACCCGTATAAAGCATTGGTTCCCTACTGGGAGAGTGATCCACTTTTGACGTGCTGATAATTCTGACGTTACCGGTTTGAACCTACAAGTGTATTTGGTTATAAAATGTCCACCAAGTTTACCGATTTTTTATCGTTTGTATCTGAAATGTTTATATATTATTTAATGTCATAACTGTTATCAATAGCTATGGTCAAGGGCTCAGGATGGTCCATTTTGCGTACTTCATGCGTGATACGAGTGTGTTTTCTGAGTCTGTAGTATGTTTGTATCGGCTTGCTTGTGATAGCGCCGAACTGATGCCGATTTTATAGCACTGACTCTCTGAAATACTGCTTGTAGACAATTTTGACGTGAAACATTTCATCTGAACGATACTCTTTTATACTAAACAATTATGTACTCGTGAAACCGTTTGAGCTACAACTTGCATATTTACTTGATAACCATTTTTAATCTGCAAATTACGAATAAAGAATACCTGTAATACAAAGGACATGACTTTAGCCAGGACGTAACATGAACTATCCATGTTTGATGCAATAGCTGCAGTAGTGCAAAATAGCCACGGATTCATTCCATTAACATTGAGTCGCAGTATTTTAGTGTAAAGATATCATAGTATAAGCTGTGTTGTATGTCAGTCCATAAATGCATTGTTTTGGCTTTTGGACGTAAAGAAAACAAAC
Organism: Pecten maximus; assembly: GCF_902652985.1. Lineage (NCBI taxonomy): Eukaryota > Metazoa > Mollusca > Bivalvia > Pectinida > Pectinidae > Pecten > Pecten maximus. The sequence continues at coordinate 1,895,425 of NC_047030.1, forward strand.
ATATAGACAAACTTTGCAAAAACAGAAGAAAGTTTTTTTTTTTCCAAAGTTCTAATCTATTTGTTATTTTCACTTTGTTGAATTAAGATTTTCATCTCTTTGATTAGAAAAAAAAATATAAAGGAAAGTAGCTGTATCATTATCTAATCCCACGACTTTATATTAACGTATATTAATCACGTATGGCTCAGATGGAAGTGCGTGGGAAGTCTTACTGTGGGAGGAAACCAGAGTAATCGGCGAAAACCCACGTGGTCGGTCAGGTGACCCCATACCTGTTCACGTCCGATCAGGTAATCGAACCCCGGCCGCCTAGATGAAAGCAAGAATGTTCCTACTGTGTCACCAGCCCACGACATGAGTGAGAAACGGTTATAATGAGTGTAACTCGATAGGATTTGGACAACACACACCCGTAACAAGGACATTAAACTGGACAAAAAAGGAAGATATACGAGGCATAATTAACTTAGTTAAACATTGTGAATTTAACTATTATAATTGACTGTGATTTATGAAGACAACCACAATAAATTAACATTACGTCCATGTCATTAGCAACTATTTTTTCTGGAAATGAAACCTTTAAAAGTGAACTCGTTAGCGAAATGGCATTATCGGACCTTACTATCACAGCTTAATTATTCATATATGTAACGTATAGATACACTCTGTACGAGTACATCCCATCCTAAAATGGCGTTGTGTTGTTAGGACTTTGATAATCTTGTTTTTGAATCCGATTTGAATGTAAAAAATCATTCGTGATACACATAATCACTGAAATTTGAACTTGTATGTGTTTTTCCATCGTTTACAGATTTGTCTCATATCTTACCTGTTCAAGATTTCTCTGTCACCCCTTAGGTTGTGATTTCTCTGTCACCCCCGAGGGTGTGATATCTCTGTCACCCCCTAGGTTGTGATATCTCTGTCACCCCTAGGTTGTGATTTCTCTGTCACAGCCTCAATGTAGGGAATGATTATATTAGTCTTTTCAATATGAATCATTACGTGGAACCAATAGAAGGGCCTTTCTAAAAGAGTCATCCTAAAGGAGTCATTTCAAAAGTGTCATTTTAACGGGTCGTTCTGAAAAGATAATTCAACTAACAGATCATGTGTCTCTGTCCATAATACTGACACCGGCAATCAATGTAACCTTGGCCCCCGCCCATATCATACACTTACAATTAAATAGGAAATGTACAAAATTATAAAAACAAAAACAAAAAACAAAAACACACACACACACACACAAAAAGCAAAAAAACTTTAAATGTAGTTGAAACAGTGAGTACATTTTACCATTAAATGAATGCGATTATTTTCTGTACGACTTGTCAAAGCACGAAGGTATCAATGATATTGTCCATTGTGTTACGTTCTTGTAGTTATATAACATCCCTCTAATGAAAAATAGCGTAGTCTCCAGACAGGAAGTTCCTGGCGTGAATATTATCAAGCCGCATGTACAGAGAATAACAACTTCCGGTTTTAGGGAACACTCAATTTTCATTAGGTCATTCATTATCGTTGCACATTGCAATGCATCAGATAGCTACGTGGTTTGTTAATTGATCGTCGAGTTCCACGAAAATGAACTTTTTTTTTTTATCTGGAATCGAGATTATCCGTCACCGATAGTGTAAAGAGAATGACACTTTTAATTGAGCATTTAGCATTGTGTTCGCTGAAACGGAATACACAATGCTATCTTAAATGTCCACGAGCTGACTATTTGTTTACGGCCAGATGTCATGTGCACACAGACGTGATAAGCATGAGGAATGAGTGGAATATAATTGCACCATGAAATTAAGCCTTTCAAAACACCGTATTGTCTAACCGTGTTGCTGAAGGCTTTAGATAATCAACATAATTTGATGTATATAACACGATATTAACTGGGTAGCTTCACCTCGTTATCAAACAACGGTCTCGTATTTGTTACTGTGAAAAGCACGTGATTAAAGTCTTCGAAATGGCAAGCATCGGGCGTGTAGGGAAACATGGAAGAAAATCATAATGACATGCAGAGCTGGGGGGGGGGGGGGGGGGGGGGGGGGGGAGGGGGGAGATATTTCCTAAAGGTTGGACAGACCATCGATTTGCCTTAAACACAAGGAAATCCTATACTAATACCCCACAAATACGAAATGGATTAAAACTTGGGTTTGATTAACCTTTCCTTCTGCTTGTTTAAGGCCATTTCTGTTTCCTCGACCCCATTTTCGGATTTTAAAATTTCTGTTTTTAACACCACTAACCAGTCATAGAAGGGCGAATCAGATCTATAATGTTTCCTGTTCATCTTTAGGTAGCACACCACAGTAAGACAGCCTGGCCATGGGCAATTTTTTTGTTAAGCAAATAACTCCTGTATTATGATATGCATAAAAAATGAAAAAATAAATGTACACTATAATTGGTATATTCAGTATGAAGTAGTACATACAGGCTTCATATTTATTAAAACAAAAATCAATAAATTGGTTCCGGATTTCAAATATCCGGATTTTCCGAACGTGTGTTTACACAGGAAATTTAGTTTTGCCTACAGCGCAAAATGGCAGCCCACAGAAAAGGTAAGATAGCGGAAAAACTTAATTTACAACATATGTCCAAACAAGATTAATTCTGTCTTTGGGATAGAGATATTTAATTTTAAATAGGTTTCAGAAAAAAAATTGTGTAGAGAATTGTGCCATTTTGGGTCAAATATCATAATATTTTGCAATTTTTGAGAATTTTTTAAGCTGTTACCATGGTATTCACAGCTCTAAAAATCACAGAAAATATCAGTTTACTTATCCTTCAGAGCTCTATTAAAATTGCAAATGTTGTACAGATTTCAAATATATATACTTTATTAGAGGTTATATGTAAGGTTAACTGGCAATGTTTACATATCTAAAACATGTGCCATATTTTTCAGAATTTGGCATTTTTACTGTACACTGCTACCTTAGACATACACTGTATCCATTACTAAATTCAGTTCATATTCATTTTTGTCTTTTGAACAGGCCATCAAAGGGCATTACATCAGTCGTCTATATGATGGTATTCAGCTTGATATACTTTATAAAATGAGTCTCTTGTAACGACAGAGACAAACACATCTGTGTTGGTTTTGTAGAACCTCAATGATATGAAAACATGGTTTCTGTCTGTTACATATTATTTTCGTGCATATCGATTCCATTTGCACCAAGATGAATTTAAAAACAATGTCCGTTTTACAAATTTTGTGATGTTATTAGTTCGTAAAATCGACAAGTCGCTTCATGCAGACTCGCGCTTCTTCTATTATAACCAGATAATTAACTTTGTACAATTGGGTGTAATTTCGCCTGGAAAATCATACCCATTCATCTTTGTGAGAATCGTTTCAGAAAGTAAAACAAAAACTTAAAAGAAATAATTATATTCTGTCGAAACCTGATTTCATGGAATAATGTTAAATTGTCAAACTTCGAATCTCCTCAAGTTACAGTACTGATTAAGTTGTCAATTTTAAAATTTTTAAAGTAAATCATACAAAATTAAGCACTTTATGTGTGAGAGCACCGCCATTACTAAATCTTACTGATTATAGCAGGCTGTTTATGTCGTCCTTCTGTCCGTACAATTGTTTGTCGCCTTTCGTCCTTCTGTCCGTCCAATTGATTGTCGCCTTTCGTCCTGTTGTCCGTCCAATTGATTGTCGCCTTTCGTCCTGTTGTCCGTCCAATTGTTTGTCGCCTTTCGTCCTTCTGTCCGTCCAATTGTGTGTCGCCTTTCGTCCTTCTGTCCGTCCAATTGATTGTCGCCTTTCGTCCTGTTGTCCGTCCAATTGTTTGTCGCCTTTCGTCCTGTTGTCCGTCCAATTGTTTGTCGCCTTTCGTCCTGTTGTCCGTCCAATTGTTTGTCCCCTTTCGTCCTGTTGTCCGTCCAATTGATTGTCGCCTTTCGTCCTGTTGTCCGTTCAATTGTTTGTCGCTTTTCGTCCTTCTGTCCGTCCAACTGTCACTTTTGCCTTGGAACTACAGTATAATCTACTCGAAGAATTGTTTTCAACATATTGGGCGTGGGGTGATATGATCAAAAAAAAAAATTTAAAAAAAAGTTTGATTGTTAATTTTTCCCGTTTTATAAAATTGGAGTTGCATGGATGTATTCTCTATTTCCCCTTGTATTCTCGGATTGCCCTTGTTGCTCCTGTCAAATCGTGAAGATTTTCAAGAAGGACGCCAGACAGTATTTTGGGAAAATTGGTGATTTTCGGGGATTAGGTTTACAATGTTTAACATCCTATCAACAGCTATGATATCTATGGACAGTCTATCCTGTGTGCGAGATGCAAGTAGGCTACGCGCGAAATTGATGTCGACTTTATAGTGCTATCTCACTGAAACATATTGCTGAAGACACCCAGCAGGACACACCAACTGGTCATATTATACTGACGCGTTCGGTAGGGTTCTTTACTGTGCATGCTATATTTTTATTCAAAACGCCCGTTATCTACTGATTTTGTCAGCTAAAGTTTGTCTCCGATATTTCTCTGGAACTACTGGTGAGATTTTGAAAACTTTCTTGCTTTTGATTTTGAGTTATGCCACAATTTCAACGGTTTGTAGTCACTGCTATTTCTGAGAAACTTCTCAAGAGAAAGACTTCGTAGATATTTTTAGTAAGGCCATTTATGCACATCTTGAGTCGGATTGAACATT